>NC_057795.1:174064919-174139278 GCF_018294505.1 Triticum aestivum
TCTCCCCTGATTCTTCCTCTCCTCTCCCTCGCTCTCTCTCTCTCTCGTGTCCGAATGCGCCGGTCGCCGCCGTTCGCCATAGCCGCCGCCACAGCCTCCCCCTCGCCTCTCCGACACGCGCAGGAGCTCCACCCCCTCGCCCTGAAGCTCTCCGTCAAGCCACAAGACGCCGGACGCCCTGTGGAGACGCCGTCACCGTCGTCTTCCACCTCGGGCTCCGACCACCACCGCCGTCGATTCGCCGCATGCAGGACGTCCCCGAGCCCGCTTCGACGCCCGCTGCAACCGCGGTGAGCTCCGCCATCGTTCCCCTCTCTCCATTTCGCTGGCCGCTCGCCGTAGCCCTCCTCCCCACCACGGCCGAAGCTTCTCGCCGCCGTCCATGTCGCCGTCGTCGTCTCGGCCCGCCTCCGCCCAAACCAAGCACCCTATCGTGCTCCCGGTGCCACGAGGGTGCCGCCGAGCCCCTCAGGTGGCCTCCCCGTGCCCCGCAGCCCGTTCCTGACCGAAGCCGAGCTCCGGCCGCCGCCGCGAGCTTTGCTCCGGCGAGCTCCGGCGTCCCCGCGGCTTCCCGTCTGCTCCCCTGGATGCGGACGAGCCCGGGCTACGCCCCGGTGCTCTCAGACGCCGTCCCCGTGGCCTGTGGCGCGGACTCCGCCGCGTCCAGAGGTCGCCGGCGGCGAGCCCCGTCGCCTGAGCCCCGCCATGTGGGCCCGGTCCATCAGGTGATTAGCTTAGTGCTAATCACCGCTTAATTAACCCCCCCTGAGGCTGACATGTGGGCCCCGGTGCCCCCCTAATCCTTTAATTAAGTTAATCTAACCCTGTTTAACCCCCTGTCACTGACGTGTGGACCCCACACGTCAGGTTTGATCCCAGTCAGCCGCAGTTGACTGCTGACGTCGTGCTGACGTCATGCTGCCGCAATAATATAATTTCTAGATTTAAATTAATTCAGGAAATTCCAGAAATTGATTTAAACTTCAAAAATTCATATCAATTCAACCGTAACTCAGATTAAAATAATTTATATATGAAAAATTATCAGAAAAATGCAACCTTTCCATATGTACTAGTTTCATGCATGACAAACCAACTTATACATGCTGAATATGAGGAAACACATTATGGCATATATAAGAGCTTAATTTGGAGATGCATTTGAGCTTATGGTTCAAATGGACTTCAAACCAAATGAGTACTAGTTGCATGAGCTCAAACAACATCACATCTTCATGCCATGTTCATGCATCATATTGTTGCATATGATTGTGTATTGATTGCCGACACTGTTCCTTCTCGATAGGTCCTGCTCCGGAGTCTGTTCCAGAGTACCTGTCTGTGAAGCAGTGCCTCCTCTGTTGATTTACCAGGCAAGCAAACCCCCTTGTTCATTCCGATACAATCCTACTCTCTCGCTCCTGCCCTCAGTTATTGCATTAGGACAACAACGATTCATCTGCTACTTTGTGCTGCGGTAATTGAACCCATTCCTCTTCATTACCTGTCATTGCCACAGTAAATAGTTGAAACCCACTAGCATGTGTAGGAGTTGATTGAGCCATGTTGTGTTCCTACCATGCTATGCCTGCTATTGCTTAGAGTTGTATCAGGTCTGATTCATTGGGAATGAATTGGAGTGTTATGATATGTTCTGGTGCTGAGAGTTAAGTGTGTGAACAAGATTTGGTAAAGGTAGCGGTGAGAGGCCATGTAGGAGTACATGGTGGGTTGTCTCACTGGAACCGTCCTTAAGCACTGAGTTCTATGTATGTTGTCCAATGACTCGATACTACCACACATTGGAATGCTTAAGTGCCCCTCTCGACTTATTAGCCAACTTGATCTCTGTCCAGGAGTCGCAACTAGTTTCTGGTGTTTGTAGGTAGTGCTATTTTTCTACCAAGTGGCACCCGGCAGGGTGGGCTTGGGACAGACTAGGCACATGTGGCCTGGTGTACCGAGTGGCACCCGGATGGTGGGCTCGGGAACCCTGCACACAATGTTTGGGGCCGTGAGCGACACCCCGGCCGGATCTCCTTGCGGATGGAACCCGAATAGGCGATAAACCTGGGCTAGAGTCTTGTGTGGTTAGTCAGGTCGTGGCTGACACCCTCGCCAGGCTTCCGCTTGAAGGTTGCCGAGATACATGACGTGTACATGGCGGTAAGTGGCGAGAGCGTGTGTGAAGAAGTACACCCCTGCAGGGTTAACATGATCTATTCGAATAGCCGGGTCCGCGGTTATGGACTTCTTGGATACTTACATGGTACATAGACAACTTGAAGTGGATACCCTAAAAGGCTCAAGACAAGTGTGAGTGCTATGGATGGCCTTCTCGTAGGGAGACGAGGGTGAATCCATAGTAGTGTATTGTGTGGTGATTAGTGGACTCGTGTACGTTGTCTCACCTCAAGAGTTTCTGGTAGTCGTAGAACAGGATAGCCACAGAGTCAAAGCTAGCTTGCTGCAACTAAACCCCACAGTACCCTCTTGATACAAATGCATGTATGCTAGGATCTGATGTAAGTCTTGCTGAGTACCTTTGTACTCATGTTGCTTCATTTATGTTTTTGCAGCGGAGACTTCGGTCTTACTAGTGTTCTCGTGGACTTCGACTAGTAGCTAGTACCTCAGCTACGATCTTGATCGGATGTTGTAGATAGTCAGGCTTTCAGCCTTTTTCATTTATAGATGTCTGTACTCAGACATGTAATGCTTCCGTTTGTTGCTTGATTGCTCTGAATGTTGGGTCATGTGACCCCTGGTTGTAATATTGCTATGTTGGCTCTTCTGAGCCTTTATCTATATGAGTTGTTGAGTTATGCTGTGATGCCATGTTGTACAGCACATACTTGCATGTTATGTGTACGTGTAGTGTGTATTGCTATGTGTGGGATCTGACTATCTAGTTGTTTATCCTTAGTAGCCTCTCTTACCGGGAAATGTCTCCTAGTGCTTCCACTGAGCCCTGGTAGCTTGCTACTGCTCCGGAACACTTAGGCTGGCCGGCATGTGTCCTTCTTCGATCCTGTGTCTGTCCCTTCGGGGAAATGTCACGCGATGAATACCGGAGTCCTGTTAGCCCGCTACAGCCCGGTTCACCGGAGTCCTGTTAGCCCAGTGCTACAGCCTGGATTCACTCGCTGATGACCGACACGTTCGATGCTGGGTCATGGATGCCTGTCCCTGTAAGTTAGTGCCACTTTGGGTTTACGACTAGCCATGTCAGCCCGGGCTCTTTATCATATGGATGCTAGCGACACCATCATATACGTGTGCCAAAAGGCGCAAACGGTCCCGGGCAAAGGTAAGGTGACACCCGTGGGGATACCGTGCGTGAGGCCGCAAAGTGATATGAGGTGTTACATGCTGGATCGATGTGGCATTGAGTCGGGGTCCTGACAAACTCTCAATGAAAGCACCAATGTCGGTGTCAAAACCGGCGGATCTCGGGTAGGGGGTCCCGATCTGTGCGTCTTAGGCTGATGGTAACAGGAAGCAAGGGACACAATGTTTACCCAGGTTCGGGCCCTCTCGATGGAGGTAAAACCCTACTTCCTGCTTGATTAATATTGAAGATATGTGGAATACAAGAGTAGATCTACCACGAGATCGTAGAGGCTAAACCCTAAGAGCTAGCCTATGATGGTATGATTGTAATTGTGATCGGCCTTCTAAGGACCATGCTCTCTGGTTTATATAGACACCGGGGAGCTAGGGTTTACATGGAGTCGCTTACAAGGAAGGAAACATAATATCCGGATCGCCAAGCTTGTCTTCCACGCAAAGGAGAGTCCCATCCGGACACGAGCCGAAGTCTTGAGTCTTGTATCTTGATGCTTCTATAGTCCGGACGATGTATACAGTCCGGCTGTCCGGATACCCCCTTATCTAGGACTCCCTCATTGACCACGACCGAATAGCTACACTACAGAGATCTCATCAGGAGTGATGTATGAGGTTCCACCCTCAACACTCGATGGTAACTCTGCAGAGTCGAGCAACAAAAAGGGGCGTGATGTGATGTGAGGTGTCGGGCTCTGGTTGTTGATCATGTTGATCGAGGCATCGATGATGAAGCAGGGGCAACAAGGACAAGTGGGGGTCACTGATGGATCACTAGCCAACCTATACTAAGCAGTTTAGGAGAAGCAGGTAGGTAACAATAAGTAGGTACAAAAGCAGGCTATGCATCAGAATAGGAGCAATCAATTACAGTAGCAAAATCCAATGCAAGCATGAGAGAATAGAATGGAAGATATCGGGATGATCAAAGGGGGGGCTTGCCTGCATGCGCAGATGAGAAGGAGGGTCGTCATCGACGTAGTCGATCACACTGGCATCAGCAGCGGTCTCCGGGTCTACCGGAGAGAAGAGGGGGAAGAAATAGTAAATACATGCAAACATATGCATTACATGACAATAAGCGATGCTAGAGGTGTTCTAACACAGTGCTAGGCGATACTGGCGAAGGAGGAAAACATCCGGGGCAGCTTTCCCGGTTCTGGACGTCTTTCAAACAGATGAACCGGAGATGAAAGGTTCGATGTTTGCTATGCTAGGGACGTGTGGCGGACGAACGGACCACGTGTCTAGATTCGTCTCATTATTCTGAGCAACTTTCATGTATAAAACTTTTTCATCCGAGTTACAGATTAATTTATATGATTTTTCAAAGTCTTTAAACATTTTAGAGTTAACACAAATAATTTAATTAGAAAAGAACAAATATGACGTCAGCATGATGTCAGGGGTGATGTCAGCAATCAACAGGACGTTGACTTGTAAAAATTGACATTAGGGACCCACCTGTCATAGACAATGGGCTTAAACAAAGCTAATACTAATATAAATCTACTTAATTAAACTACTGGGCCCACACGTCAGTTTGTAATTAGGTTAATCAAATTAACTTAATCAAATTAATTGATTAACAGTGGGTGGGCCCCATATGTCAGCGTTGAGTTTGGTCAACGGGGCCAGCCCGGGCCCCTGGGGCCACGGGTCATTGACCCAGGGTGGCCCCGCCCTCGCCACAACGGCAGGCTGCGCCGGAGTTTCTCCGGTGAGCCAAAATAGCGGCAGCGCACCTCGGGACTCATCGGAATCCGCCCTCCGGTGGCCAGTTAAACGGCGGAGAGCATCTACGGCACTGGGGCAACACCTCGCGTCGTTTGCTGCTAGTCGTGCGTGCCGAAAGTGGTCGGAGATGGCCGGAGCTATGACGCAGGCGGCGGTGGAGCTCGAGTGAGGTCGAGCAAGTGGCTAGGGGGCTCGGGAGGAAGTGGGGGTGAGCTTGTCGGGCCCCTGGGAGCACTAGGAGCTCGATGCGCTGCCAAGGGAGGAGCGTGGTGGCCTGAGTGCGCGTCTGCGACGAGCTCAGCGGCGAGCCTGGCCACGACAGCTATGGAGCGGGGCGGCAGCAAGCTACGGCGGTAGCGGTGAGCGAGCTAGAGAGGGAGGCGGCCTACGTAAGAGAGGGGAGAGGGGGAGGAGCTCATCGGGTGGGTGCACGAAGGCCCGGCGAGCAATGAGAGCGCAATGGCGATGGCCGGAGTTGAAAGCAGCGGCGGCGGCGGTCAAGGAGGAAGATGAAGGGGATCCGGCACTGGGGTTGCTCCCGCCTTGAGGTTGTTGGGGCAGACGAAGCAGCAGAGGGCCGCGGGGCTCGTGAACACATCGTGGCAGCGAGGAGGGCACAGTGGCGGCGGTGGCGCAGCAATGCGGCGGCGACGGCGTGCGAGAGGTCCAGATCGGGACGAGGGGAGTGGGGTCAGTGGGTGATGAGGACGAGGTCGAGGGGGAGGGCTCGTCCTTATCCCCGGCGTTGTCACGGCATGGGGCAGCGAGCCGGTCGGGCGGCAACCACGGGCATGGGCGCTCGGTCGCCCGCACAGTGAAGACGACGCGGGAGGGGAGCTGGGCTGCCCGGGTTGGCCAGGTGGGCTGAGGCCCAGGGGGCGCGGTGGCCACCTGGGTCTGTCAGCCCAGTGGGGGGGGGCCTTTCCCTTTTTATTTTCTTTTATTAACAATTGTTTTGTTTTTTGTTTAGGTTTTATAAAACATAGAGTTAGAACCTAAATTAGTATAAAACAATAGGCTAAAGCCACACACAATACACTTTAATAAAATATATTTTTATATTTATTTATTATTTAAAAAACATTTAATAATTAGTTTTAGCCCCTGCTTTATTTATTATAGGGCATTAAAACACATTATTAAAAGGTGGTTCCAACCTAACAAAATATCCAGGGATTATTTACCACACTTTGAACATTTTAGTTTTCATGTTTGGCAAATTTTGAATTTTGACTTTAAACTTGGTTTTGAATTTGAGTTAGAACTAAGATTTGAATCAAGCGAGGATTAGCAACAGTAATGTGATGACATGGCATCATTAACTTGGGATTACTGTAGCTTAATTATCCGAGCGTCACACTGGTCCACTTCAATGCCTCTTTCAGAAATTTTATGGCCCAAAACAATACCTTCTTTAACCATAAAGTGGCACTTCTCCCAATTCAAGACAAGATTTGTTTGTTCACATCTCTGCAAAACTCGATCAAGATTGCTTAAACAATCATCAAAAGACTCCCCATAAATAGAAAAGTCATCCATGAAAACCTCAACAATCTTTTCACAAAAATCAGAGAATATAGCAGTCATACATCTTTGAAAGGTAGCAGGTGCATTACATAAAACCAAAAGGCATACGCCTATAAGCATAAATTCCAAAAGGACAAGTAAAAGTGGTCTTTCTTGATCAGGTTGTGAAACACGTATTTGTGAAAAACCAGAATCTACATCAAGAAAGCAAAAATGTGTGTGCTTAGATAATATTTCTAACATTTGATCGATAAAAGGCAGAGGGTAATGATTTTTTCTAGTTGATTTGTTTAATTTTCTATAATCAATTACCATCCTATAGCCTTTGACATTTCTTTGTGGAATAAGCTCATTCTTATCGTTAGGAACAACAGTAATACCTCCCTTCTTAGGGACACAATGAACATGACTTACCCATCTACTATCAGCTATAGGATAGATTATACTTGCTTCCAGAAGTTTCAGTATTTCCATTCTTACCACTTCTTTCATCTTCGGATTTAACCGGCGTTGGTGATCAACAACGGGTTTAGCATCAGGTTCCATATTAATCTTGTGCTGACATAGAGTGGGACTAATGCCCTTAAGATCATCAAGAGTATATCCAATAGCAACTCTGTGCTTCCTTAGAACTTTCAATAATCTTTCTTCTTATTGTTCTGAAAGGTTAGCACTAATAATAACAGGATATATCTTTTTCTCATCAAGATAAGCATATTTCAAAGTGTTTGGCAATTGTTTTAATTCAAACACAGGATCACTTTTAGGTGGAGGAGGACCTCCTAGAGTTTCAATAGGCAAATTGTGTTTAAGCAGAGGTTGTTGTTCGAAAAAGGTTCTATCTATTTCATTTCTTTCACGCATATGCAAATCATTTTCATGGACTAACAAATATTGTTCCAAAGGATCAGTAGGAGGTACAGCAATAGAACCAAGACCAATAATTTCATCCTTACTAGGCAAATCTTTCTTGTGAGGTTGTCCACTAAACTTGGAAAAATTAAATTCATGAGATTCATCACCAAAGCTAACACCAACAGTTTGTTTCTTACAATATATTCTGGCATTGGTGGTGTTCAAGAAAGGCCTACCAAAGATAATGGGACAAAAGTCATCTTGTGGGGAGCCAAGAACAAGAAAATCATCAGGGCATTTTATTTTCCCACACAATACTTCAACATCTCTAAGAATCCCAATTGGTGATATAGTATCTCTATTGGCAAGTTTAATTGTGACATCTATGTCTTCTATTTCAGCAGGTGCTATTTCATTCTTAATTTCTTCATATAGGGAAAAAGGAATAGCACTCACACTAGCACCTAGGTCACATAGCCCATGATAACAATGACCCCCTATCTTAAATGAGACAACATGCATGCCAATAACTGGTCTATGTTTATCCTTTTTATCAGGTTTGGCAATTCTAGAAGCTTCATCACATAAGTAAATAACATGCCCATCAATATTATCGACTAAGAGATCTTTAATCATAGCAACACTAGGTTCAACTCCGATTTGTTCAGCTGGTTTGGGTGTTCTAACATAACTTTTGTTAACCACAGTTGAAGCTTTAGCATGTTCCTTCATCCTAACAGGTAAAGGTGGTTTTTCAATATAAGCAGTGGGAACAACTGGATCAACATTGTAAATGATAGTTTCTTCCTTAGCTTTTACCGGTTCTTTAACTTCTTCTTTAATAGGTGGATGATATTTAAACCACTTCTCCTTAGGGATATCAACATGAGTAGCAAAAGATTCACAAAAGGAAGCTACTATCTTAGAGTCAAGTCCATATTTAGTGCTAAACTTTTGAAAAGCATCAGTATTCATAAAAGATTTAACACAATCAAACTTAGGTTCAATACCTGACTCTTTACCTTCGTCGTTCCCAATCTCCAGAGTTGCATTTAATTCTTTCTAAAAGATCCCACTGGAATTCAATAGCCTTCTTCATAAAAGAACCAGTACAAGAAGTATCGAGCATGGATTGATCATTACGAGAAAGCTGAGCATAAAAATTCTGAATAATGATTTCTCTTGAAAGCTCATGATTGGGGCATGAATATAACATTGAATTAAGCCTCCCCCAAGCTAGAGCGATGCTTTCTCCTTCAAAAGACCAAACATTATATGTATAATTCGGATCACGATGAACTAGATGCATAGGATAATTATTTGATGAAATTTCAATTTTAACCGATTCCAGTTCTAAAATCCAATATCATCGCATAGCCTATACCATGTCAGTGCTTTTCCCTTCAAAGATAAAGGGAAAACCTTCTTCTTAGGTTCATCTCCGAGCAAACCTGCAAGCTTAAACAATCCACAAATTTCATCCACATATATCAAGTGCATATCAGGATGTTTGGTTCCATCTCCTCCATAAGGATTAGCTAGCAGTTGTTCTACCATACCCGAAGGAATTTCATATTCAATATTTTCAGTAGGTGCAGTAGGTTGAGGGGCAACTAATTGTGGTTCTGGTCGAGGTTAAGATACCCCTAACAAACCCCTCAAAGGATTGTTTTCCATAGTAGCAAGTGACAATAAATTTCAGCACGTAGTAATAATGTTTCCTTAACAAGAGTGCTTCACTCCCCGGCAACGGCGCTAGAAAATAGCCTTGATGACCCACAAGTATATGGGGTCAATTGTACTCTTTTCGATAAGTAAGAGTGTCGAAACCAACGATGAGCAGAAGGAAATGACAAGTGGTTTTCAGAAAGGTAATGTCTGCAAGTGCTAAAATTGTAAGTAGTGGAGTAGTTTGATAGCAAGATAATTTGTAACAAGCAAGTAATGATAGTGGTAACAAAAGTGCAGCAAGGTAGCCCAATCCTTTTGAGGCAAAGGACATGCCAAAACAGTCTCTTATGATAAGCAAAGTGTTCTTGAGGGTACATATGAATTTCATCTAGTCACTTTCATCATGTTGGCTTAATTCGTGTTCGCTACTTTAATAATTTGATATGTGGGTGGACCAGTGCTTAGGTGATGTTATTACTTGAACAAACATCCTACTTACGATTAACCCTTTTGCAAGCATTCACAACTACAAGAAAAGTATTAAGAAGAAATTCTAACCATAGCATTAAACTTTTGGATCCAATCGGTCCCTTACGGAATAGCGCACAAACTGGGTTTTAATCTTCTGTCACTCTCGCAACCCATCATCTAATAACTACTCCACAATGCATTCCCTTAGGCCCAAATATGGTGAAGTGTCATGTAGTTGATGTTCACATGACACCACTAAGGGAATCACAACATACATATCATCAACATATCGAACACATATCAAGTTCACATGATTACTTGCAACATGATTTCTCCCGTGACCTCAAGAACAAAAGTAACTACTCACAAATGATAATCATGCTCAAGATCAGAGGGGTATTAAATAGCATAATGGATCTGAACATATAATCTTCCACCAAATAAACCATATGGTAATCAACTACAAGATGTAATCAACACTACTTGTCACCCACAAGCACCAATCTATAGTTCCAGTACAAAGATTGAACACAAGAGATGAACTAGGGTTGGAGAGGATTTGGTGCTATTGAAGATGTTGATGAAGATAGCCCTCCCCAAGATGGGAGAGTTGTTGGTGATGATGATGATGATGATTTCCCCCTCCGTGAGGGAAGTTCCCTCGGCGGAATCACTCCGCCGGAGGGCAAGAGTGCTCCTGCCCAGGTTCCGCCTCGAAACGACGGTGCTTCGTCCGAAATTCCTCTCCTATTATTTTAGGTCAAAATGACTTATATACCAGAAGACGGGCACCGGAGGTGGGCCGAGGAGGGCAACACCCACCAGGGCGCGGCTGGGCCTCCTGGCGCGCCCAGGTGGGTTGTGCCCACCTATTGGCCCCCTCTGGTACTTATTTGCTCTAGTATTTATTAAATATTCTGTAAAAAAGTCCTTGTGAAGTTTCAGCTCATTTGGAGTTGTGCATAATAGGTAGCTTGACGTAGCTTTTTCAGGTCCAGATTTCCAACTGGCAGAGTTCTTGCCCTTTGTGTATACCTTGCATATTATGAGATAAAAGGCATTAGAATTACTCCAAAAAGCATTATTATACAATAAATCAACATAAATAATAGTAGGAAAACATGATGCAAAGTGGACATATCATCTGTAACCAAATGTTTCTTTAGCTCCTGAAAACTGGCTTCACAATCCTCAGTCCAGTTGTACTTTGTATCCTTCTTCAATAGCCCAGTCATGGGCTTAGCAATATTAGAGAATTTCTCAGTAAATCTTTGATAATATCCCGCAAGTTCGAGAAAACTGCGGATCCACTGGTACAACGAGTTGCTATACAATTGTTTTTTAACCCTTTCCGCGACAGCATTTTAAACCGTCACCTAGTGAGTGTGGGTGATAGGGGGGTCCTTCCCACACGACCCAGAAACCGTCGGGGACAGGGAGTAGGAATACATACGTTTTCTATAACAAAGTGTACGCAATGCCCGCACCTATCCCAAATGCGATTCTTCACACAACTATTTGGGATATATCTAATATCCCAAACGCTCCATCCTTGCTACTCGTGTGTGCTGGCATTACCATCGCAGTCGGAGTTCTATGGTTTTACCTAATACCGGGCGTAGCCCAGGCACAGTCTAGGCACAAGATTTTTCCAGGCACGTACCAAACTGGCTCTACATTTACTATGCGCACCACATCACAAACAGTTCATGATTGTCAACCATGTATGATAGGGTGACAATCACACACATTTAGTTTTCCCACACCATTTGTGATATTGTTTGACATCACACATGCTTTGCAAATGGCAACTGTGTGTATGGTTACACATGTTTCCTCTCTGTGAACCATGTCGGATTATGATGTATATCACACATGCTGTGTTTTGTAGACCATGTGCGCCATAATGACCTGCAGAGCATATTTTCACCCTTATTTAGTTGTTGTTGTTTAAAATTGTACCAAATTTCAATTTAAAAGTAGGCTATAACTTCATTCATATCCATCAGGTTCAACAACCAATGCATTATTCGATTCACAGGTACATATGTTCAAGAATTACATAAGCACCAAATAAAGAATGATGAACTAGCGTTGTATACTTGTACTATTAAAGAAAGTAAAGAAAGAGACGACAGACATTCTGGTTGCTGAACAAGGTGAAGCAGAATGGCCCTATTATGCTCTCCTCGATGTAGAAGGCACGCACAACTCTAGTCCAAACCCTTGTGATGGCCGGCCGCCAATCATGTAGTTTGAGATGTAATCTTGAGTAAACTGCTTCAGGATCCACTGCAAAGGAAAAAGATTCAAACAGTGTCATCTAACACAACTCATTACGAGCAGTAAAAAGAAGGCTACAAAGTTCTTAATTACCATTCTGCAGTTCACTGTAAACTGTAAATAAATAGTTCAATTGACATCTTTTGACCCATTTTAATAACAATCTTTATCAGTTTCCTCACTTGATGTTGGTTCATGAATATCTCATTGCCCCATACGCAGAAAGGGTCAAAGTGTGGATCTTTGGCAATGACATATGTACATAAAAGCACCAAGTTAATATTAGAAGCTGAACAACAATTGCAAAATGATGTAGTACAACACTCCCTCCATCCCATTACATAAAATCTTATTACATGTATATCTGGACATCATCAGAACATTAAGGTAACACTCTTCATTGTTACTATGTAGCCTGGGATTGCATATTTAGTCATTCAGTACAATGCATGTTGCTATGTAGCCTCAGATATGTTAAATATGGCCCTAGTTAATCTACTAATACATGGGTTAAATATATATTCAATGAAATGTCTGATTCGACTATTAATCCCTTATCAGCCCACAGGCTATATGGTACTAGCTACCGGTATCCTGAACAGTGAGTATATATCAGCAATGTGACAAAACTAACCTCGATGGAAAACACCAGTTGTTCTCAATATTGTCCTATATGAGTACGTATAAAGGTATGTTAAGCACAATAGGCTAAACATCAACCAAATATATCCATGGTAGAGAACATAATCTACAAATGATAGCTTTAGTGTGCAGGTTTAAGCATGATAGTTAAGCAAAACAAGAAGTGGAAAGGTGTGTTAACCGCAACAGGCATAACATTTAAAAACAAGCAAATATAGTCATTCAAACTGGTATTGTGCAGGTCTAAAGTATACTAGTTATTGTTAAAAAATGAAAAGGCGTGTTAACTGCAACATCCTTAACGACAACCAAATATCATAATTCATAGTGGTATTGTTGAAACTATTATTGATGAAATTGAACAGCATGACATATAGTTGCACATATAGAGCATCACATTGTGAAGAACTGAAATAAACAAGGCATATGGCCATCTCTAGCCGATCCCCTAAAAGTTAACGGACTAAAAACCCTTAGTGGAGCATATATATATTCCAACATTTTTTGGCCGTTTTAGGATGATTCCCTAAAATTAATGTTGTAAAGTTCAATTTGATCAAGTTCAAAGCAAGTTCAACCAAAAGTAGCATGCATTCAAACATAAACATAGATAGTTTTGCATAACCAAACATAAAACATAATTTTAACTAAACTAAACTACTTTCAATCGAAGTGGAGGTCGAGCCAGTCCTTCCTCGTTAGGTACGGTGTGCCACGGGCCGTGTCCAGGCCGGTGCCATCGTCGGGGTCATTGGAGAAGACACTCCTCCACTCGTCAGCATCGATCTCCTCGTCCGCGATGCCCTCCGTGACGCCATCCTCGCCGCCTTAGACCTTGTCATCGGAGGAGAGCATGATAACCTCGCCGCCCTCCATGTCTGCAAAGATCATCCGCTCCACCTCCACAAGCTCTGAGTGCCGCCGACAGAGCTCTTGAATGTAGGCTTCATTGGCGGCCTAGGCCTCGAGGTGCTCCCACGCCTGGCGGTCCTCCCGTACCATAGCCGAGCTCACCACCCCTGGCTCAAGTGGGACGAGGTCGACTAGACGTGTGCCGAAGGGGAAATTGAACCTAGCCACCGCGCAGTGGTAGCGTGAAGGAAATATGCCCTAGAGGCAATATTAAAGTTATTATTTATTTCCTTATATCATGATAAATGTTTATTATTCATGCTAGAATTGCATTAACCGGAAACTTAGTACATGTGTGAATACATAGACAAAACATAGTGTCCCTAGTATGCCTCTACTTGACTAGCTAATTAATCAAAGATGGTTATGTTTCCTAACCATAGACATGTGTTGTCATTTGATGAACGGGATCACATCATTAGAAGAATGATGTGATGGACAAGACCCATCCGTTAGCTTAGCACTATGATCGTTACAGTTTCATTGCTACTGCTTTCTTCATGACTTATAGATGTTCCTCAGACTATGAGATTATGCAACTCCGGAATACCGTAGGAACACCTTGTGTGCTATCAAACGTCACAACGTAACCGGATGATTATAAAGATCCTCTACAGGTGTATCCGAAGGTGTTTGTTGGGTTGGCATAGATCGAGATTAGGATTTGTCACTCCGTGTATCGGAGAGGTATCTCTGGGCCCTCTCAGTAATGCTCATCACTATAAGCCTTGCAAGCAATGTGTCTAATGAGTTAGTTGTGGGATGAAGCATTACGGAATGAGTAAAGAGACTTGCCAGTAACGAGATTGAACTAGGTATGATGATACTGATGATCGAATCTCGGGCAAGTAACATACCGATGACAAAGGGAACAATGTATGTTGTTATGTGATACGTCCCCAACGTATCTATAATTTTTGATTGTTCCATGCTATTATATTACCCGTTTTGGATGTTTATGGGCTTTACTTTACACTTTTATATCATTTTTGGGACTAACCTACTAACCGAAGGCCCAACCCAAATTGTAGTTTTTTTTGCCTATTTCAGTGTTTTGAAGAAAAGGAATATCAAACAGAGTCCAAATGGAATGAAACCTTCGGGGGCGATCTTTCGGGAACAAACGTGATCCAGAGGACTTGGAGTGGAAGTCAAGAAACAAGTGAGGCGGCCACGAGGGTGCCCGGTGCGCCCCCTACAGGTGGGCGCGCCCCCCACCCTCGTGGGCCCCTCGATCGTCCACCGATGTACTTCTTCCTCCTACATATACCCATGTACCCCGAAATCATCAGAGGCGACCACGAAAAACTATTTCCACCGCCGTAACCTTCTATATCCGCGAGATCCCATCTTGGAGCCTTCGCCGGCACTCCGCCGGAGGGGGAATCGATCATGGAGGGCCTCTACATCATATCCAAGGCCTCTCCGATGAGTTGTGAGTAGTTTACCGCAGACCTTCGGGTCCATAGTTATTAGCTAGATGGCTTCTTCTCTCTCTTTGAATCTAAATACACAGTTCTCCTTGATCTTCTTGGAGATCTATTCGATGTAACTCTTTTTGCGGTGTGTTTGTCGAGATTCGATGAATTGTGGGTTTATGATCAAATTTATCTATGGGAAATATTTGAATCTCCTCTGAATTCTTTTATGTATAATTAAGTTATCTTTGCAAGTCTCGTTGGATTATCAGTTTGGTTTGGCCTACTAGATTGATCTTTCTTGCAATGGGAGAAGTGCTTAGCTTTGGGTTCAATCTTGCGGTGTCCTTTCCCAGTGACAGCAGGGGCAGCAAGGCACGTATTGTATTGTTGCCATCGAGGATAAAAATATGGGGTTTATATCATATTGCATGAGTTTATCCATCTACATCATGTCATCTTGCTTAATGCGTTACTCTGTTCTTTATGAACTTAATACTCTAGATGCAGGCAGGAGTCGGTCGATGTGTGGAGTAATAGTAGTAGATGCAGAATCGTTTCGATCTACTTGTCACGGACGTGTTATGCCTATATACATGATCATGCCTAGATAATCTCATAATTATTTGCTTTTCTATCAATTGCTCGACAGTAATTTGTTCACCCACTGTAATAATTATGCTATCTTGGGAGAAGCCACTAGTGAAACCTATGGCCCCTGGGTCTATCTCTTATCATATAAGCTTTCAATCTACATTTATTTGCATCTTTACTTTTCCAATCTATATCATAAAATACCAAAAATATATTTATCTTATCATATTATCTCTATCAGATCTCACTTCCGCAAGTGGCCGCGAAGGGATTGGCAACCCCTTTATTGCGTTGGTTGCGAGTTCTTGTTTGTTTGTGTAGGTGCGTGGGACTTGTGAGGAGTCTTCTACTGGATTGATACCTTGGTTCTCAAAAACCGAGGGAAATACTTATGCTACTATTGCTGCATCACCCTTTCCTCTTCAAGGAAAAACAACACAAGCTCAAGACGTAGCAAGAAGGATTTCTGGCATCGTTGCCGGGGAGGTCTTCACTCAAGTCAAAACATACCAAGTACCCATCACAAACTCATCTCCCTCGCACTTACATTATTTTCCATTTGCCTCTTGTCTTCCTCTCCCCCACTTCACCCTTGCCGTTTTATTCGCCCTCTCTTTCCCAATCTCCTCTCTCTTTCGCTTGCCTTTTTGTTTGCTTGTGTGTTGGATTGCTTGTTGCGATGGTGCAAGACAATACCAAATTGTGTGACTTTTCCAATACCAATAATAATGATTTCCTTGGTACTCCAATTGCTCCTCTTAATGATGTTGAGTCTTGTGAAATCAATGCTGCTTTGCTAAATCTTGCTATGAAAGATCAATTCTCCAGCCTTCCTAGTGAAGATGCCGCTACCCATCTAAATAACTTTGTTGATTTGTGTGAGATGCAAAAGAAGAAAGATACGGATAGCGATATTGTTAAATTGAAGTTATTTCCTTTTTCACTTAGAGATTGTGCTAAAGTTTGGTTTTCGTCTTTGCCTGAGAATAGTATTGATTCATGGAATAAGTGCAAAGATGCTTTTATCTCTAAGTATTTTCCTCCCGCTAAGATCATCTCTCTTAGGAACGATATTATGAATTTTAAACAACTTGATCATGAGCATGTTGCCAAATCTTGGAAAAGAATGAAATTTATGATTCGCAATTGCCTACTCATGGTTTGAATTTATGGATGATCATACAAAAAATTTATGCCGGATTGAAATTTGCTTCTAGAAATCTTTTGGATTCAGCCACGGGAGGCACGTTTATGGAAATCACCTTAGGAGAAGCAACTAA
The DNA here is from genome assembly GCF_018294505.1 of Triticum aestivum. Classification (NCBI taxonomy): domain Eukaryota; kingdom Viridiplantae; phylum Streptophyta; class Magnoliopsida; order Poales; family Poaceae; genus Triticum; species Triticum aestivum. The sequence continues at coordinate 174,081,658 of NC_057795.1, forward strand.
ACTCCTTGATAATATTATGGCTAATTATTCTCAATGGCACACCGAAAGATCTACTAGTAAAAAAGTGCATGCTATAGAAGAAATTAATGTTTTGAGCGGAAAGATGGATGAACTTATGAAATTGTTTGCTACTAAGAGTGCTCCTATTGATCCCAATGATATGCCTTTGTCTACTTTGATTGAGAATAATAATGAATCTATGTATGTGAATTTTGTTGGTAGGAATAATATTGGTAACAATGCTTATAGAGGAAACTTTAATCCTACACCATTCCCTAGTAATTCCTCTAATAATTATGGAAATTCCTACAATAATTCTTATGGAAATTTTAATAAGATGCCCTCTGATTTTGAGAATAGTGTTAAAGAATTTGTGATCTCTCAAAAGAATTTTAATGCCTTGCTTGAAGAAAAATTGCTTAAAGTTGATTTGGCTAGGAACGTTGATAGACTTTTGCTTGATGTTGATTCTTTGAAACTTAGATCTACTCCTCCTAATCATGATATCAATGAGTCTCTCAAATCTATGAGAATTTCCATTGATGAGTGCAAAGAAAGAACCACCAGATTGTGTGCTAAGAAAGATTGCTTTGTGAAGGCGTGTTCTTCTAGTTTCCATGAGAATAACGATGAAGATCTAAAAGTTAGTGATGTGTCCCCAATTAAATCTTTGTTTTGCAATATGAATCTTAATAATGACGGGACTGGAGATGATTCAACTTTAGTTAAAAGGCGTCCCAATGATTCAGAGTTTTTAGATCTTGATGCTAAATTTGGTAAAAGTGGGATTGGAGAGGTCAAGACTTCAAATAGCATTGAACCCACTATTATGGATTTCAAGGATTTTAATTATGATAATTGTTCCTTAGAAGATTGTATTTCCTTGTTGCAATCCGTGTTGAATTCTCCTCATGCTTATAGTCAAAATAAAGCCTTTACCAAACATATCGTTGATGCCTTGATGCAATCTTATGATGAAAAACTTAATTTGGAATTTTCTATAGCTAGAAAACTTAATGATGAGTGGGAACCTACTATAAACATTAAAATTAAATATCATGAGTGTTATGCTTTGTGTGATTTGGGTGCTAGTGTTTCCACGATTCCAAAAACTTTATGTGATATTCTAGGCTTCCATGATGTTGAGGATTGCTCTTTAAATTTGCACCTTGCAGATTCCACCATTAAAAAGCCTATGGGAAGGATCAATGATGTTCTTATTGTTTCAAATAGGAACTATGTGCCCATAGATTTTATCGTTCTTGGCATAGATTGCAATCTTTCATGTCCTATTATTCTTGGTAGACCTTTCCTTAGAACGATTGGTGCGATTATTGATATGAAGGAAGGGAATATTAGATTCCAATTTCCATTAAGGAAAGGCATGGAGCACTTTCCAAGAAAGAAATTCAAATTAACTTATGAATCTATCATGCGAGCTACTTATGAATCAAGTGCCAAAGATGGCACTACTTAGATCTATCCTCGCTTTTATCCCTAGCTAGGGGCGTTAAACGATAGCGCTAGTTGGGAGGCAACCCAATTTTGCTTTTGTTTTTTGTTTTTCCTTCTGTTTAGTAATAAATTTTGCATCTACATTTTGCTTAGATGTGTTTTCGTGTTTTAATTAGTGTTTGTGCCAAGTAGAACCTATAGGATAACATATGGTAATAGTTAATTTGATTCTGCTAAAAAAAGAAACTTTGCACTCACGAGAAAAAAATTCAATAAATCACAGAAACATTCTTTTGCGTTCATTCTTTTTTCTGTAGATCAATAGACAAATTTCCTAGGACTTCCTATTTTGGTAGGATTTTAAGAGTTCCATAGGTATTCGAAAGTTACATATTGCTATAGACTGTTCTGTTTTTGACAGATTCTGCTTTTCATGTGTTGTTTGCTTATTTTGATGCATCTATGGCTGGTATGTAGGGGTATGAACCATAGAGAAGTTGGAATACAGTAGGTTTAACACCAATATAAATAAATAATGAGTTCATTACAGTACCTTATGTGGTGGTTTTTCTTTCTTGCACTAACGAGCTTATGAGATTTCCTGTTAAGTTTTGTGTTGTGAAGTTTTCAAGTTTTGGGTAAAGATTTGATGGACTATGGAATAAGGAGTGGCAAGAGCCTAATCATGGGGATGCCCATGGCACCCCAAGATATTCAAGGATAACCAAAAGCCTAAGCTTGGGGATGCCTCGGAAGGCATCCCCTCTTTCGTCTTCGTCTATCGATAACTTTACTTGGAGCTATATTTTTATTCGCCACATGATATGTGTTTTGCTTGGAGCGTCTTGTATGATATTAGTCTTTGCTTTTTAGTTTACCACAATCATCCTTGATGTAGACACCTTTTGGGAGAAACCGACTTGATTGGAATTTATTAGAATACTCTATGTGCTTCACTTATATCTTTTGAGCTAGATAGTTTGCTCTATGCGCTTCACTTATATTTTTTTAGAGCACGATGGTGGCTTTATTTTGAAGAAATTGTTGATCTCTCATGCTTCACTTATATAACTTTGAGAGTTCTTTAGAACAGCATGGTATTTGCTATGGTTATAAATTTGGTCCTAGAATGATGAGCATCCAAGTTGGGTATAATAAAAACTATCATAGAAAGTGCATTAAAAACTATGATCAATTTGATGCTTGATAATTGTTTTGAGATATAAAGGTGGTAATGCTAGAGTCATGCTAGTTGGGTAATTATGAAATTGACAAATACTTGTGTTGAAGTTGGCAAGTCCCGTAGCATGCACGTATGGTAAAAGTTGTGTGACAAATTTGTTGCATGGGGTGCTCTTTTGATTGTCTTCCTTATGAGTGGCAGTCTGGGACGAGCGATGGTCTTTTCCTACCAATTTATCCCTCTAGGGGCATGCGTAGTAGTACTTTGCTTCGAGGGCTAATAAACTTTTGCAATAAGTATATGAGTTCTTTATGACTAATGTGAGTCCTTGGATATACGCACACTTACCCTTCCACTTTACTAGCCTTTATTATGCCACACAACTTTCGCCGGTATCATGCACCCATTATTTACCTTCCTCAAAACAGCCACCATACCGACCTATTATGGCATTTCCATAGCCATTCCGAGATATATTTCCATGCAACTTCCCACCGTTCCATTTATTATGACACACTCCATCATTGTCATATTGCTCTTTGCATGATCATGTAGTTGACATCGTATTTGTGGCAAGGCCACCTCCATAATTTTTCATACATGTCACTCTTGATTCATTGCATATCCCGGTACACCGCCGGAGGCATTCACATAGAGTCATATTTTGTTCTAAGTATTGAGTTGTAATTCTTGAGTTGTAAATCAATAAAAGTGTGATGATCTTCATTATTAGAGCATTGTCCCAAGTGAGGAAAGGATGATGAAGACTACGATTCCCCCACAAGTCGGGATGAGACTTCGGACTTTATAAAAATAAAAGAGGCCAAATAAGCCCATAAAAAGGAGGCCAAAGAAGCCCACCAAATAAAAAAAAAGAAAAGAGAGAAGGGACAATGCTACTATCTCTTTTCCACACTTGTGCTTCAAAGTAGCACTATGATCTTCATGATAGAGAGTCTCCTATGTTGTCACTTTCATATACTAGTGGGAATTTTTCATTATAGAACTTGGCTTGTATATTCCAATGATGGACTTCCTCAAAAACGCCCTACGTCTTCGTGAGCAAGCAAGTTGTATGCACACCCACTTAGTTTCTTTTCTTGAGCTTTCATATATTTATAGCTCTAGTGCATTCATTGCATGGCAATCCCTACTCACTCACATTGATATCTATTAATGGACATCTCCATAGCCCGTTGATACGCCTAGTTGATGTGAGACTATCTTCTCCCTTTTTGTCTTCACAACCACCACCATATACCACCATAGTGCTATGTCCATGGCTTGCGCTCATGTATTGCATAAGAGTTGAAAAGGCTGAAGCGCATTAAAAAGTATGAACCAATTGCTCGGCTCGTCATCGGGGTTGTGCATGATGGGAGTATTTTGTGTAATGAAAATGAAGCATGGCCTAACTATATGATTTTGTAGGGATAAGCTTTCTTTGGCTATGCTATTTTGATAAGACATGATTGTTTGTTAGTATGCTTCAAGTATTATTCTTTTTATGTTTTATAAGCTTTTATCTTGAATCATTTGGATCTGAACATTCATGCCACAATAAAGAAAATTACATTGAAATTATGCTAGGTAGCATTCCACATCAAAAATTATGTTTTTCTCATTTACCTACTCGAGGACGAGCAGGAATTAAGCTTGGGGATGCTTGATACGTCTCCAATGTATCTATAATTTTTTATTGTTCCATGCTATTATATTACCCGTTTTGGATGTTTATGGGCTTTACTTTACACTTTTATATCATTTTTGGGACTAACCTACTAACCGGAGGCCCAACCCGAATTGCTATTTTTTTGCCTATTTGAGTGCTTCGAAGAAAAGGAATATCAAACGGAGTCCAAACGGAATGAAACCTTCGGGAGCGATCTTTTTGGAACAAACGTGATCCAGAGGACTTGGAGTGAAAGTCAAGAAACAAGCGAGGCGGCCACGAGGGTGCCCGGCGTGCGCCCCACCCTCGTGGGCCCCTCGATCGTCCACCGACGTACTTCTTCCTCCTACATATACCCATGTACCCCGAAAACATCAGAGGCGACCACGAAAAACTATTTCCACCGTCGTAACCTTCTGTATCCGTGAGATCCCATCTTGGAGCCTTCACCGGTGCTCCGCCGGAGGAGGACTCGATCACGGAGGGCCTCTACATCATCTCCAAGGCCTCTCCGATGAGTTGTGAGTAGTTTACCACAGACCTTCGGGTCCATAGTTATTAGCTAGAAGGCTTCTTCTCTCTCTTTGAATCTCAATACAAAGTTCTCCTTGATCTTCTTGGAGATCTATTCGATGTAACTCTTTTGCGGTGTGTTTGTCGAGATCCGATGAATTGTGGGTTTATGATCAAGTTTATCTATGAGAAATATTTGAATCTCCTCTAAATTCTTTTATGTATGATTAAGTTAACTTTGCAAGTCTCTTCGAATTATCAGTTTGGTTTGGCCTACTAGATTGATCTTTCTTGCAATGGGAGAAGTACTTAGCTTTGGGTTCAATCTTGCGGTGTCCTTTCCCAGTGACAGCAGGGGCAGCAAGGCACATATTGTATTGTTGCCATCGAGGATAAAAAGATGGGGTTTATATCATATTGCATGAGTTTATCCCTCTACATCATGTCATCTTGCTTAATGCGTTACTCTGTTCTTTATGAACTTAATACTCTAGATGCAGGCAGGAGTCAGTCGATGTGTGGAGTAATAGTAGTAGATGCAGAATCGTTTCGATCTACTTGTCACGGATGTGATGCCTATATACATGATCATGCCTAGATAATCTCATAATTGTTCGCTTTTCTATCAATTGCTTGACAGTAATTTGTTCACCCACCGTAATAATTATGCTATCTTGAGAGAAGCCACTAGTGAAACCTATGGCCCCCGGGTCTATATCTTATCATATAAGCTTTCAATCTACTTTTATTTGCATCTTTACTTTTCCAATCTATATCATAAAATACCAAAAATATATTTATCTTATCATATTATCTCTATCAGATCTCACTTCCGCATGTGGCCGTGAAGGGATTGACAACCCCTTTATTGCGTTGGTTGCAAGTTCTTGTTTGTTTGTGTAGGTGCGTGGGACTTGTGAGGAGCCTCCTACTGGATTGATACCTAGGTTCTCAAAAACTGAGGGAAATACTTACGCTACTATTGCTGCATCACCCTTTCCTCTTCAAGGAAAACCAATGCAAGCTCAAGACGTAGCATTATGCGGTTTGACCGGTGAAGATCTTCGTAGAATATGTAGGAGCCAATATGAGCATCTAGGTCCCGCTATTGGTTATTGATTTGAGATGTGTCTCGATCATGTCTACATAGTTCTCGAACCCGTAGGGTCCGCACGCTTAACATTCGATGACGATTTGTCTTATGAGTTATGTGTTTTGATGACCGAAGTTTGTTCAAAGTCCCGGATGAGATCACGGATGTGACGAGGAGTCTCGAAATGGTCGAGACATAAAGATTGATATATTGGAAGGCTATATTTGGACATCGTAAAGGTTCCGAGTGATTCGGGTATTTTTCGGAGTACCGGGGAGTTACAGGCATTCATCGGGAGAAGTAATGGGCCTTATTGGGCCATACGGGAAAGGAGGAGGCATGCCAAGGGGGGAGGTGGCGCCCCCCCCCCATGTGTCCGAATTGGACTAGGGGAAGGGGGCGGCGCCCCCTTACCCTTTCCTACTCCCTCTCTCTTTCCCTCTTTCCTTCCCTCCTACTTCAAAAAGGAAAGGGATTCCTACTAGGACTTGAAAGTCCTAGTAGGACTCCATACTCTTGGCGCCCCCTAGGGGGCCGGCCTCTCTCCCTCCGTCATTTATATACGTGGGCAGGGGGCACCCCAAAGACACACCAAGCTTTTCCTTAGCCATGTGCGGTGCCCCCCTCCACAATTACACACCTCGATCATATCGTCGTAGTGCTTAGGTGAAGCCATGCGCCGGTAACATCATCATCACCATTGCCACGTCATCATGCTGACGGAACTCTCCCTCGTCCTTAACTGGATCAAGAGCACGAGGGGCGTCATCAAGCTGAACGTGTGCTGAACGTGGAGGTGCCGTATGTTCGGTACTTGGATCGGTTGGATGGCGAAGACATTCGACTACATCAACCGCGTTACTAAACGCTTCCATTTTCCGTCTACGAGGGTACGTGGACACACTCTCCCCTCTCGTTGCTATGCATCTCCTAGATAGATCTTGCATGATCGTAGGAATTTTTTTGAAATTACTACGTTCCCCAATGATGGCATCCGGGCCAGGTCTATGCGTAGATGTTTTATGCACGAGTAGAACACAAAGAGTTGTGGGCGATAATAGTCATACTGCTTACCACCAACATCTTACTTTGATTCGGCAGTATTGTTGTGTGAAGCGGCCCGGACTGACATTACATGACCGCGTTCGTGAGACTGGTTCTACTGACGTGCTTTTGCACATAGGTGGTTGGCGGGTGTCTGTTTCTCCAACTTTAGTTGAATCGAGTTTGACTATGGTCGGTCCTTGTTGAAGGTTAAAACATCACACTTGACGAAATATCGTTGTGGTTATGATGTGTACGTAAGAACTGTTCTTGCTAGAAGCATGTAGCAGCCACGTAAAAGTTGCAACGGCAAAGTAGAGGTCAAGACATGATGTCATATAATTTGTTGTATGAGATGATCATGTTTTGTAACAGAGTTATCGGCAACTGGCAGGAGACATATGGTTGTCGCTTTATTGTATGAAATGCAATCGCCATGTAATTGCTTTACTTTATCACTAAGTGGTAGCGATAGTCATAGTAGCAATAGTTGGTAAGACGACAACAATGCTACGATGGAGATCAAGGTGTCAAGCCAGTGATGATGGAGATCATGACGATGCTTCCATGATGGAGATCATGAGCACAAGATGATGATGGCCATATCATGTCACATATTTTGTTTGCATGTGATGTTTATCTTTTATGCTTCTTATTTTGCTTAGTTCGGTGGTAGCATTATAAGATGATCCCTTACTAAAATTTCAAGGTATAAGTGTTCTCCCTGAGTATGCATCGTTGCGACATTCTTCATGCTGAGACACCACATGATGATCGGGTGTGATAGGCTCTATGTTCACATACAACGGGTGCAAGCCAGTTTTGCACATGCAGAATACTCGGGTTAAACTTGATGAGCCTAGCATATGCAGATATGGCCTCGGAACACTGGAGATTGAAAGGTCGAGCGTGAATCATATAGTAGATATGATCAACATAGAGATATTCACCATTGAAAACTACTCCATCTCACATGATGATCGGACATGGTTTAGTTGATATGGATCACGTTATCATTTAGATGACTGAAGGGATGTCTATCTAAGTGGGAGTTCTTAAGTAATATGATTAATGACTTTAATTTATCATGAACTTAGTCCTGATAGTATTTTGAAAATTATGTTGTAGATCAATAGCTCGTGTCGTAGCTTCCCTATGATTTTATATGTTCCTAGAGAAAACTAAGTTGACAGATGATAGTAGCAATGATGCAGACTGGGTCCATGATCTAACGTTTATCCTCATTGTTGCACAGAAGAATTATGTCCTTGATGCATCGCTAGGTGACAGACCTATTGCAGGAGCAGACACAGACGTTATGAAATGTTTGGCTAGCTCAATATGATGACTACTTGATAGTTTAGGGCACCATGCTTTATGGCTTAGAACCGGGACTTCAAAAACATTTTGAACACCACGGATCATATGAGATGTTCCAAGAGCTGAAGTTGGTATTTCAGACTCATGCCCATTTCGAGAGGCATGAGACCTCCGACAAGTACTTCGCCTAAAAGATGGAGGAGAATTTCTCAGCTAGTGAGCATGTACTTAGAATGTCTGGGTACTACAATCGCTTGAATCAAGTGGGAGTTAATCTTCCAGATAAGATAGTGATCGATAGAGTTCTCTAGTCACCATCACCAAGTTAATGGAACTTCGTGATGAACTATAGTATGCAAGGGATGACGAAAATGATGCCCAAGCTCTTCGTGATGCTGAAATCGATGAAGGTAGAAATCAAGATAAAGCATCAAGTGTTGATGATTGACAAGTCCACTAGTTTCAAGAAAAGGGCAAAGGGAAAGAAAGGGAACTTCAAGTAGAATGGCAAGCAAGTTGTTACTCCCATGAAGAAGCCCAAAGCTAGACCTAAAGCCTGAAAAACTGAGTGCTTCTACTGCAAAGGAAAAGGTCACTGGAAGCGGAACTATCCCAAATATTTGGCGGATAAGAGGGATGACAAAGTGAAGGTATATTTGATATACAGGTTATTGATGTGTACCTTGCTAGTGTTCATAGTAGCCCCTGGGTATTCGATACTTGTTCACTTGCTAAGATTAGTAACTCAAAACAGGAGTTACAGAATAAATAGAGACTAGTTAAGGATGAAGTGACGATGTATGTTGGAAGTGGTTCCAAGATTGATATGATCATCATTGCACACTCCCTATACTTTCGGGATTAGTGTTGAACCTAAATAAATGTTGTTTGGTGTTTGCGTTGAGCATGAATATGATTAGATCATGTTTATTGCAATACAGTTATTCATTTAAGACAGAGAATAACTGTTATTCCGTTTACATGAATAAAACCTACTATGGCCATATACCCAATGTTGATGGTTTATTGAATCTTGATCGTGGTAATACACATATTAATAATATTGATGCCAAAAGATGCAAAGTTGATAATGATAGTGCAACTTATTTGTGGCACTGCTGTTTGGGTCATATCGGTGTAAAGCGCATGAAGAAACTCCATAAAGATGGACTTTTGGAATCACCTGATTATGAATCATTTGATACTTGTGAACCGTGCCTTATGGGCAAGATGACTAAAACTCTATTCTCCAGAACAATGGAACGAGATAGTGACTTATTGGAAATAATACATACTGATGTATGCGGTCCAATAAGTGTTGAGGCTCGTGGCAGGTATCATTATTTTCTTACATTCACAGATGATTTGAGCAGATATGGGTATATCTACTTAATGAAACATAAGTCTGAAACAATTGAAAAGTTCAAAGAATTTCAGAGTGAAGTGAAAAATCATCATAACAAGAAAATAAAGTTTCTACGATCTGATCGTGGAGGAGAATATTTGAGTTATGAGTTTGGCCTTCATTTAAAACAATGTGGAATAGTTTCGCAACTCACGCCACCTGGAACACCACAGCGTAATGGTGTGTCCGAACGTCATAACCGCACTTTATTAGATATGGTGCAATATATGATGTCTCTTACCGATTCCTACACCAATTAGTGAGGAAGCTAATGATGATGATCATGAAACTTCAGATCAAGTTACTAACGAACCTCGTAGGTCAACCAGAGTACGGTCCCCACTAGAGTGGTACGGTAATCCCATTCTGGAAGTCATGTTACTAGAGTACTATACCATGATGAACCTTCGAACTATGAGGAAGCGATGATGAGCCCAGATTCCGTGAAATGGCTTGAGGCCATGAAATCTGAGATGGGATCCATGTATGAGAACAAAGTGTGGACTTTGGTGAACTTGCCCGATGATCGGCAAGCCATAGAAATAAATGGATCTTCAAGAGGAAGACAGACGATGATAGTAGTGTTACTATCTACAAAGCTCAACTTGTCGTAAAAGGTTTTCAACAAGTTCAAGGTGTTGACTACAATGAGATTTTCTCAACTTTAGCGATGCTTAAATCCGTATGAATCATGTAAGCAATTGCCATATTTTATGAAATCTGGCAAATGGATGTCAAAACTGCATTCCTTAATGGATATTTCTTAAAGAAGAGTTGTATATGATGCAACCAGAAGGTTTTCTCGATCTAAAGGTACTAACAAAGTGTGCAAGCTCCAGCAATCCATTTATGTACTGGTGCAAGCCTCTCGGAGTTGGAATAAACGCTTTGATAGTGTGATCAAAGCATATGGTTGGATACATACTTTTGGATAAGCCTGTATTTACAAGAAAGTAAGTGGGAGCTCTATAGCAGTTCTAATATTATATGTGGATGACATATTGTAGATTGGAAATGATATAGAATTTCTCGATGGCATAAAGGGATACTTGAATAAGAGTTCTTCAATAAAAGACCTCGTTTAAGCTGCTTACATATTGGGCATCAAGATCTATAGAGATAGATCAAGACGCTTGATAAGATTTTTCAATGAGTACATACCTTGACAAGTTTTTGAAATATATCAAAATGGATCAGTTAAAGAAGGAGTTCTTGCCTGTATTACAAGGTGTAAAGTTGAGTAAGACTCAAAGCCCAACCACGGCAGAAGATAGAAAGAGAATTAAAGTCATTCCCTATGCCTCAGTCATAGGTTCTATAAAGTATCCTATGTTGTGTACCAGACCTATTGTGTACCTTGCCATGAGTTTGGCAAGGCGGCACAATAGTGATCTAGGAATAGATCACTGGACAGCGGTCAAAATTATCCTAGTGAGGACTAAGGAAATGTTTCTCGGTTATGGGGGTGATAAAGAGTTCATCGTAAAGAGTTACGTCGATGCAAGCTTTTACACCGATCCAGATGACTCTGAGTCTGAATCTGGATACATATTGAAAGTAGGAGCAATTAGCTAGAGTAGCTCCATGCATAACATTGTAGACACAGAATATTTTCTAAATACATATGGATCTAAATGTGACAGACTAGTTGACTAAACTTCTCTCACGAGCAAAACATGATCACACCTTAGTACTGTTTGGGTGTTAGCGATGTGAACTAGATTATTGACTCTAGTAAACCCTTTTGGTGTTGGTCACATGGCGATGTGAACTATGGGTGTTAATCACATATAGATGTGAACTATTGGTGATAAATCACATGGCGATGTGAACTATATTATTGACTCTAGTGCAAGTGGGAGACTAAAGGAAATATGCCCTAGAGACAATAATAAAGTTGTTATGTATTTCCTTATATCATGATAAATGTTTATTATTCATGCTAAAATTGTATTAACCGGAAACTTAGTACATGTGTGAATACATAGACAAAACATAGTGTCCCTAGTATGCCTCTACTTGACTAGCTCGTTAATCAAAGATGGTTATGTTTCCTAACCATAGACATGTGTTGTCATTTGATGAACGGGATCACATCATTAGAAGAATGATGTGATGGACAAGACCCATCCGTTAGCATAGCATTATGACCGTTACAGTTTCATTGCTACTGCTTTCTTCATGACTTATACATGTTCCTCAGACTATGAGATTATGAAACTCCCGAATACTGAAGGAACACCTTGTGTGCTATCAAACGTCACGACGTAACTGGGTGATTATAAAGATGCTCTAAAGGTGTCTTCGAAGGTGTTTGTTGGGTTGGCATAGATCGAGATTAGGATTTGTCACTCCGTGTATCGGAGAGGTATCTCTGGGCCCTCTCGATAATGCTCATCACTATAAGCCTTGCAAGCAATGTGACTAATGAGTTAGTTGCGGGATGAAGCATTACGGAATGAGTAAAGAGACTTTCCGGTAACGAGATTGAACTAGGTATGATGAAACCGATGATCGAATCTCGGGCAAGTAACATACCGATGACAAAGGGAACAACGTATGTTGTTATCCAGTTTGACCGATAAAGGTCTTCGTGGAATATGTAGGAGCCAATATGAGCATCCAAGTTCCGCTATTGGTTACTGGTCGGAGGTGTGTCTCGATCATGTTTACATAGTTCTCGAACCCGTAGGGTCCGCACGCTTAACGTTTGATGACAATTTGTCTTATGAGTTATGTCTTTTGATGACCGAAGTTTGTTTAGAGTCCCGAATGAGATCACGGACGTGACGAGGAGTCTCGAAATGGTCGAAACATAAATATTGATATATTGGAAGGCTATATTCGGACATCGGAAAGGTTTCGAGTGATTCGGGTATTTTTTGGAGTACCGGGGAGTTACGGGAATTCACCGGGAGAAGTAATGGGCCTTATTGGGCCATACAAGAAAGGAGGAGGCATGCCAAGCAGAGGTGGAGCCCCCCCATGGGTCCAAATTGGACTAGGGGAAGGGGGCGGCGCCCCCCTTGCCCTTTTCTACTCCCTCTCTCTTTCCCTCTTTCCTTCTCTCCTACTCCTAAAAGGAAAGGGGTTCCTACTAGGACTTGGAAGTCCTAGTAGGACTCCATACTCTTGGTGCACCCCTAGGGGGGCAGCCTCTCTCCCTCCCTCCTTTACATACGTGGGCAGGGGGCACCCCAAAGACACACCAAGTTTTGCCTTAGTCGTGTGTGGTGCCCCCCTCCACAGTTACACACCTCGATCATATCGCCATAGTGCTTAGGTGAAGCCCTGCGTCGGTAACATCATCATCACCATCGCCACGCCGTCGTGCTGATGGAACTCTCCCTCATCCTCAACTGGATCAAGAGCATGAGGGACATCATCGAGCTGAACGTGTGTTGAACGCGGAGGTGTCGTATGTTCGGTACTTGGATCGGTTGGATCACAAAGACGTTCGACTACATCAACCGCGTTACTAAACGCTTCCGCTTTCGGTCTATGAGAGTATGTGGACACACTCTCCCCTCTCATTCCTATGCATCTCCTACATAGATCTTGCGTGATCGTAGGATTTTTTTTGAAATTACTACGTTCCCCAACAAGCAAACCTACCAGCGGTCGTACTGCATGGCCGCGAGCTCGGCCGTGTGGAAACTACCGAGCCACCGGCGGGCGTGAGTCTCCCGATCCGTAATCTTACCATAATATTAGCATATGATCCTTTTCATTATTTTCCTTTATTTTGATTGGAACATAAAACTTAGCAATCAAAAACTCAAACTAAACTCTATTATATAACTCTCACTTGATTACATAGATAGATAGATCATGAAACTAGCACTCAAAAATAGATCGGACTAAACTTATATTCAACTAAATCACGAAATTGCTAAGGATCGAACTAAGATAGGTAAAGGTAATAAAAGTGATGGTGATAGGATACCGGGGCATCTCCCCCAAGCTTGGCACAAGCCAAGGGGAGTGCCCATACCCGTGTACTTAAGTCTCCTTTGGTGGTGATGATGGTGGTGGTGGTGTTGCATTCTTCTTCTCCAGCTTGCATCTGAGGCTATCATTTTCCTCCCTTAGATCATCATTCTCTTGCTCAAGCTTTAATACTCTTTTGCATAATGCCGCCTTGCTTTTCCTGCAGAAAACGGGGTGGGATAAATTGAACCTTAGATTTGTTTCCTCTATTAGGGAGGCTTGACTTCCTGAATTCCACGTGCATATCTCTAGGTTGAGGTAGTGGATCTTCATCTTCATCAGAGCTATCATCCCTTGTTTTCTCCATGTCAACATCTTCCTCCTCGTCCGTGGTCCAACCGTAATGATCCACCTCCCCATAGACCTTGGCGTTTGTGATATAATTGATGACATAGCTCTCTCACACCGAATTTTGAGACGGTATATTTTCAAATTTGCCAGGAAAACAGCACAAAACAAAAATAGATGATATTTCCACGATACGATGGTCAATACGTCCGGGGGAGTATATAAAGAATTTTTATCTTGGGAAACAAGCATACTACAGGAAAACAGAGTCGGGAAGGTACCCGAGGGGCCCACTACCCACCAGGGCGTGCCAGGTGGGGCAGGCGTGCCCTAGTGCCTTGTGGGCACCTGGTTTTCCTTACCAGTTGTTTCTTATTTTTCTATTTTTTCTAATATTACAAAACTAACAGAAAATATTTTTGTGGATTTTTCGGAGTCCGTTTACTTACCGTATCACATACCTCTTCCTTTTCAGGGTTCTGGAGTGTTCTCGAAGGTTTATTTTATGTGTTCCTTCGGTGTCATGGTTTAGATAATGTTAGTTACAACATTAATAGGTGTACCTAAAATATAGTGCTTAATTCATTGTCCATTGACCACCTTCGGATTGGTACCTTCGGCATTATTAATCTTGATGGCTCCAAAGTGATAAACTTCTTCGATGATATATGGTCCTTCCCATTTGGAAAGAAGTTTTCCTGCAAAAAATCTAAAATGAGAATTGTATAATAGGACATATTCACCAACTTTGAATTCCCGCTTTTGGATTCTTTTGTCATGCCATCTTTTAGCTTTTTATTTAAATAGTTTGGCATTTTCATAAGCTTGGGTTCTCCATTCATCTAGTGAGCTAATATCAAATAAACTCTTTTGACTGGCAAGTTTGAAATCATAGTTGAGTTCTTTGATTGCCCAATATGCTTGATGTTATAACTCAAGAGGCAAATGACAAGCTTTTCCATAAACCATTTTATATGGAGACATACCCATAGGATTTTTATAAGTTGTTCTATAGGCCCAAAGTGCATCATCAAGTTTCTTAGACCAATTCTTTCGGGACCTATTGACAGTTTTTTGTAATATTAATTTTATTTCTCTATTTCTAAGCTCAACTTGACCACTAGATTGAGAATGATAGGGTGATGCAATTCTATGGTTGACATCATATTTAGCAAGCAATTTATGGAAAGCACCGTGAATAAAGTGTGAACCACCATCAGTCATTAAATATCTGGGAACTCCAAACCTCGAGAAGATAACTACTTTAAGCATTTTAATGGAGGTGTTATGATCAACACTACTAGTTGGAATAGCTTCTACCCACTTAGTGACATAATCAACATCAACCAAAATATGTGTATACCCATTAGAGGAAGGAAAAGGTCTCATATAGTCAAAGCCCCAAACCTCAAATGGTTCAATACCAAGTGAATAATTCATAGGCATTTCCTGACATCTACCAATATTACCAATTCTTTGACATTCATCACAGGATAAGACAAACTTACATCATCCTTAAAAATAGTAGGCCAATAAAAACCAGATTGTAGTACCTTGTGTGCAGTTCTATCTCCCGCATGATGCCCTCCATATGCTTCGGAGTGACATTTCCGTAGGATTTGTTCCTGTTCATGCTCAGGTACGCAACGTCTAATAATACCATCTACTCCCTCTTTATAAAGATTGGGGTCATCCCAAAAGTAGTGTCCTAAATCATAAAAGATTTTATTATTTTGTTGGTATGTGGAACTAGGTGGTATAAATTTAGCAACAATATAATTAGCATAGTCAGCATACCAAGGAGTATTACGAGAAGCATTTATGACAACTAGTTGTTCATAGGGAAGCTATCATCAATAGGTAATGGGTCATCAAGAATATTTTCTAACCTAGACAAGTTATCATCTATGGGGTTCTCAGCTCCTTTCCTATCACTAATATGCAAGTCAAGTTCTTGTAGCAGGAGAACCCACCTAATGAGTCTAGGTTTAGCAACTTTCCTTTCGAAAAGATATTTTATAGCAGCATGATCAGTGCGAACAATTACTTTGGAGTCAACAATGTAAGATCTGAATTTATCACAAGCAAACACAACTGCTAAAAATTAATTCTCAGTAGTAGCATAATTTCTTTGGGCATTGTATAGAGTTTTACTAGCATAATGGATAACATTTAATTTCTTACCAAATCTTTGTCCTAGAATAGCACCAACAACATAATCACTAGAATCACACATAATTTCAAAAGGCAAATTCTAATCTGGTGGTTGAATAATAGGTACAGAAGTTAAGGCTTTCTTAAGTGTTTCAAAGGCTTCTACACAATCATCATAAAAAACAAATGGAACATCCTTTTGTAAAAGATTAGTAAGAGGCCTAGGATTTTTAGAGAGGTCTTTAATACATCTCCTATATAAACCAACATGACCAAGGAAACTTCAAATACCTTTAATTCGTTAGGACATGGCATTTTCTCAATTGCATCAACTTTAGCTTTATCCACCTCAATACCTCAGTCGAAAATTTTATGCCCCAAGACAATACCTTTGTTCACCATAAACTGGCACTTCTCCCAATTCAAGACAAGATTAGTTTGTTCATGTCTCTACAAAACTCGATCAAGGTTGCTTACGAAATCATCAAAAGAAGTTCCATAAATGGAGAAATCATCCATGAAAACCTCAACAATCTTTTCACAAAAATCAGAGGACATAACAGTCATACATCTTTGAAAAGTAGCAGGGGCATTACATAAACCAAAGGGCATACGTCTATAAGCATAAGTTCCAAAGGGAAAGTAAAAGTGGTTTTCTCTTGATCGGACACGTATTTGAGAGAAACCAGAATATCCATCAAGAAAACAAAAGTGTGTGTGCTTTGACAATCTTTCTAGCATTTGATCAATGAAAGGGGGAGGGTAGTGATCTTTTCTAGTAGCTTTATTTAATTTTCTAAAATCAATTACCATTCTATAGCCGGTCACTATTCTTTGTGGGATAAGTTCATTATTATCATTAGGAACAACAGTGAGACCACCTTTCTTAGGCACACAATGAACAAGACTTACCCATCTACTACCAGCTATGGGATAGATTATACTTGCTTCCAGAAGCTTTAGTATTTCATTTCTTACCACTTCCTTCATCTTAGGATTCAATCATCGTTGGTGATCAACAATAGGTTTAGCATCGGGTCCCATATTAATCTTATGCTGATAGAGAGTGTGACTAATGCCCTTAAGATCATCAAGAGTATATCCAATAACATCACGGTGCTTCCTCGAAATTTTTAATAATCTCTCTTCTTAGTGTTCTGAAAGGTTAGCACTAATAATAACATGATATATCTTTTTCTCATCAAGAAAAGCATACTTCAAAGTGTCATGCAATTTCTTTAATTCAAACATAGGATCACATTTAGGTGGAGGAGGACCTCCTAGAGTTTCAATAAGCAAATTGTGTTTAAGGATAGGTTGTTGTTCAAAGAATATTTTATCTATTTCATTTCTATCACGCAAGTGCATATCATTTTCATGGTCGAGCAAATATTGTTCTAGTCGATCAGTATGAGGTACGGCAATAGAAGCAAGACCTATTATTTCATCCTTACTAGGTAATTCTTTATCATGAGGTTGTCTACGAAACTTAGAGAAATTAAACTCATGATACACATCACCAAAACTAACACTGACATTTTCTTTCTCATAACCTATCTTAGCATTGACAGTGTTCAAGAAAGGTCTACCAAAAATTATGGGACAAAAGTCATCTTGTGGGGAACCAAGGACAAGAAAATCAGTAGGGTATTTTATTTTCCCACACAAGACTTCAACATCTCTAACAATCCCAAGCAGTGTGATGGTATCTCTATTACTCCTTATGTTCTGAAATAGTTGTCGTCGGGGGATTCTAGTACAACTTCCGTCGCGTTAGGATATTTGTGTTGTTTCTGAAACTACACTCCCGTTCGCTCACTTGCTCGCTTACTCTCTCACTCGCTCTCGCTCACCCACTCTCTCCCGACTCCTCCTGAATCCCTAGATCATCATCACCGGCACCTCTCCCTCGCACGCGTCGCTGACAAAGGGTGAGCAGCTTGCCGCGCCCACAAAGAAGAAGAGCGTGAAGAGGCCAAGCACAGAGGGGGGGGAGGGTCGGGAGCGGGGGCGGGGCGGGGAGCGGGTGGATGACCAGCTGGGTCAGCAGCTTGGAGACCAGCGGGTTCTTGCCACTGGTGCGGTAGCCCCCCGCTGTGAAGGCCGGGGAGGGGCGTGCGGGGGAGGCGGAGGTGGAAGGTGGTGGGGTCTGCTCGGGGGCCGTCATTCTCTGCCGTGAAGGCCGTGGAGGGGCGTGCGAGGGAGGTGGAGGTGGACTGTGGTGGAGGTTGCCGGTGGAGAGCCGGGCTGCGCGCCGCGGTGGAAAGGCGTCCGCTTTGCAGACGGGGAGGCATCATCAAAGTGAACAGTGACTACTCCATGTTTAGATTTGCCCCATGTTCTCTGTTCTACAGTCTACACGAGGTACCATCTCGCTCTCTGTTCTGCATTGGCCATGTTCAGATTTACTCCTCCTAGGATTAGTTCTTCTTCTTCTTCTTAATTATCGCTCTTTGTAACAGAAGCTGGACATCGCAATCATCGAGGCCACGAACCATGTGGAGTGCCCTACAAAGGAGAAGTGCATCAAATGTTCCAGTACTCTTAGTTTGTTACCTCTGATGTACTCTTAATTATCGCTCTTTTGTTAGCTCTTTGTAACAGAAGCTGGACATCGCAATCATCAAGCCAGGATATCTAGTGTCTGTATTTGATCTTTGGCACACCAACGGAATCATGAATAAGGTAGTTCAATTATATTCTTTGGCTCTTTTATGTTGGTTTCCATGTGTTCCTGTTTTGAAATATCTTTACTTTGGCCTTTTTTAGCAGGAAGAAAATTGATGCCATGCTGAGAACATAAGGTATGTAATTAATTTTCAATCACAAGATGTGGAATGATTTCCAAGATTAATAATAAAACAATGATCGACGATGGTTTTAGGTTTGAGCTGAATGAAGCTAACCTTGTGCAATTACCTCATGAATATGATTTGTAGCGGAAGACTGTTGGTTTTGTAACCGTTCTCCCAAGCGTTGTGGATAGCTATGCATTCTGTCAGCTGCAACTTGTTTTTATCTCTCTACTGAACCGATGCACCGACTAGCGGCTATAACTTCCGAGAACCGAAGCAATTTGAGATTGTAAGCAGGTGATGTGTTGTATTGCCCTCCTCTTAATTGCTCTGTTTTTCGGTTTTAGTAACACGCAACTGAACAACATGCATCTCTATCTTCACACTGCAGATAGCATGATATGTTGTAACGCTAACTGGAAGTGCATAATTTGATCATTTTTCTGTTGGAGTGCCCTGCAAAGGAGAACCTTGTTAGGAGTACAATCAGAGGTAACAAACTCATGTTTCTATAGGAGCAAGAGCAACCAACCTAAAGCTACTGTAGATACCTGAAGCTATTGTATCTGTGTGTGTGCGTGCACTTTGATTTGCAATATGCGAGAGGCTAGAATAAAGTGCAGAAATTTGAGTGCCTAGTTCTCAGGTCTCAGCTCTGAGCTACTCATGTTATTAAGTCTAAACCAGTAAACATATACTCCGACTACAGAGGAAAATTGTACTCCAAGTACGTTTCTGTAAGTTTAACTTGCATCTAAATAGAGGCAACTCTGCATTGTTTCTGAATCACATTTTAGTAAAAAAACTACTCCATGGATATTTAGACTAGTGGCATGGAAATGTAGACCACATTGCTTGTTGACACTTAAACTGCAATACATTAGGCCTTAATTAAAATGGAGTAAATATTCCTTGCTCTCTAAACTCTCTTATCTTCTCCTATCTAAATGGAGTAAACTGGAGTATGGAGTAGCTTAAAATGAAGTGCAGTACTATTTTGGTTTCATTGAAAAAAATTTGAACAAAAGAGAAACATCAGGTATAATGCCATGCTCGCCAGTAATTTTATTTTGGGGTCGTTTTATTTTCTGATTCACATTTTCAGTTTTGCAAATTCTATAATTTTGCACATGAAGCTTCTGTAATTTTGCCCATGAAGCTTCAGATTTTAGCACATGAAGCTTCTGCTACTATTAATCTTGTCATGAATCTTCTGTTGACTTGGTACATTAGCTTAAAATGAATCTTTTCCTTTAAGTAAAACTAAATGAAACTTTTTCTGTTAATTTAAAAGTTGCAGTAGTATAGCACTTGCAGTAGTGTAGGACAACAGTAGTTTAGTGTAGGACAGCAGTAGTTTAGTGTAAGTTTCAGTTCATTAACTGAATTTTTTCAGTTACTTAACTGAAACTTTTTCAGTTACAGCAGGACTTCTCTTCTCTCTTCTTCTCTCTTCTCTTTCTCTTCTTGCATCTGTAGTTTAGTGTACTTCCCTTGTGCCCTCCATACTCCTCTCCTCTCCCACTCCTTTCCTCTCCTACTACTTTGCTTGTTCTCTTCTTCTCTAAATTATCTTCTCATCTCTAAATTCACTCATCTTGTCTCCTACTACTCTCTTCTCTTCTCTTTCATTTAAATGGAGTACTCCACACAAGCAAATGAATTACACATACAAGTCTCACAAAATGGAGAAAAAGTATATGGAGTAAAAATGATCACAAAATGGAGTTACACATACAAGCCTCACAAAATGGAGTATTACACATATGGAGTAATTTCACATGGGATGCACTCTGCACAAGTCTCATCTCAAGGGACTACACATACTCCACATCTAAACAAGCCTCATGTCAAGCATCTGAACAAGCCTCATCTCAAGCATCCGAACAAGCCTCATCTCAAGCATCTGAACAAGCCTCATGTCAAGCATCTGAACAAGCCTCATCTCAAGCATCTGAACAAGCCTCATCTCAAGCATCCAAACAAGCCTCATCTCAAGCATCTGAACAAGCCTCATCTCAAGCATCCGAACAAGCCTAATCTCAAGCATCTGAACATGCCTCATGTCAAGCATCTGAACAAGCCTCATCTCAAGCATTGAAACAAGCCTCATCACTGAACCCTCCCCATTACCTCTAAGTTGTATAGGGCATTTGCGTAAACCTCTTTAGGGCATGTTAGTCTTGGAGGTAGCTGCCCATGACCCTCAAGCCTTTCCTTGTTAACATGTGGTATTTTATACCCATTCCCCCTGCATGGTTCAAGATCTCAGTCATGCACATTTGTAGAGTTAGGAAAATTCTGTTGAGCTTGTAAACATCATAGCCTTCAAATTCCTCCAAAACACCTACAATAAGGTCTTGTAGTGTTTTAGGACTCAAACAATCCGTCAGAGATTGCAGCGAGTTGAAAAAGCCAAGGTCAAGCACATTCAAATTAGGACTGTTGGCAGGTTGTTGTACTAATCTAATGTCAAGTCCAGTTTTTGCGACAGCTGCTAGAAATTCTTGGTCATCTGGCAAGATATGGGGCTTAGCATTATCCTGCTGAATGTAGATGGTCTGTCCGGCATCACTTTCCGGCCAGACTGCTTGTATCGCTGGCAAGACCTTCTCTATTAGGAACTCCCTCATCACTTTTCTGTTGACCTTTATTGACTTTGTCTCTATTGTACCTCTGGGCCTGTTGTCGCTTCTCCTCTGAGAAGGAACTTCTTTCACGAATGGCCAGATACCGATTTTCCCAGAGAAGGTCACGTTTCCTTCGCTGTCTCACATTGGCCTAGCAACGGCTATTAAGAACATCACCTTGCCAATACAGTTGCCGTGTATAGGCCTCGTAGGCTCTTCCTCCCCATCCAGCAGATAATATGTTCTATTCTTCTTTGTCATGTTAAACCACTTCTCGTCAATATGGACAACATTATGCATAGTCTTGAACTTAGGCCTCGCAGATGCTGTTGTTGCCTCATCAAGCATCGACAAACAAAATTTCATCCTATCCATCTTATTCTTTTCTTTTAAAGCCTGCTTCACACAGTTTATATGCCTCCTAATCAAATTCAGCATAAACTTTCTATGAACTATGGTAGGGCTACATCCCAGTTGCCAGGCTAGCGACCTAATAGTAGACCTCCTATTTAATGGGATTGTTAGGATTTTTTTAGGTTAATGTCCTTAGGCTTTCTTCCAGAATTTCCTTTTCTCTGATCGGCAACATCTACCTCTTGACCTTGTTGAATTTGCAACATTGCTTTCCTCCAAATCCTTTGTATATTACAAACACCCACTCCAAAAAAATTTGCAATGTCTTGCGTATAAGTTTTCTTAAAAGTGCCTCCTCTACTCATACACAGTGTATGCAATGCTACATAAGCAGCAAATTTTTGCTGGTCATTGAGGGTTTTATTTTTTCTACCAACTTGCCCGGCACCTGCACCAACACATACAACAAAGAAATCATTAAATGATCAAGTGATGAAATGATGAAATGATCAAATGATCAAGTGATGAAATGATCAACTGTAACTGTACCTGGATTTTGAACAATTTCATCTCCTTCCATGCCATCTTCTGCACCTCCTTCCATTACATTTTATGCATCTTCATCCATTTCGTCCACATCTTCTGTGGGTGGAGTGAAGTTGAGGTCTGGGAGATCCATTTTGTCCTGAAGATATGAATACGCAAGATGAAGATGAAGAATAAGTACAAGTAGAAGTAGAAGAACAAGAAGTACAAGTAGAAGTAGAAGAACAAGAAGAAGAAGAAGAAGAACAAGTAGTAGAAGAAGAAGAACATGAAGAAAAAGTAGTAGTAGTAGAAGAAGTAGAAGTAGTAGAAGAAGAAGAATAAGTAGAAGTGGTACAAGTAGTAGTAGTATGTTTTACAAGGATCACACACTATGTCAACAGAGTAAGTGAACCCATATTCCCATTGGATTGAGATACCTCTTTTTTCCCATTATTAGAAGCATGTGGACATTGTTGTCACAAAATCACATGGCAAAATGTTGCCACCTTGCCCTAGATGGCTCTATAAGTATAGTTTGGACAGACAATTTCATTTTTGCAACATTTTGGTAGATATTACATACTTCTAATTGTTCCATCTTGGTGATATGAATTAACTTTCAGTTTCAGTCCCTCCTTGATAGTTTCTGCTGAGGCACATTGATTTCCTGACCTTTAGTTTCACATAACTAAGATGTGCATTGCGCCTAATAGCTCCAGCAAGGTCTCAAACATGATCAATATAGATCCTTTTCTTTGAAAAAGCACACCTGTCAAATACGCATTCTAGTGTATCCTATTCTTTCTGACTATTATGTCTTATATACTCCTTCATATGCTTGAACTGGTACCTTCTTGCCTTGTGATGCATAGAACTTTAAAAATTTAACCATCCATTCTGCCATTCTGAACATTCATTGATTGAGGCAGTTTCTATCACTTGGCTTAGCTACTTTACATAGTGAGTGTGTCTGCCTGTTTGGTACTCCTGGGAGTACATTAGAAAAATCTTTCTCATGCATCTTTTGTCCCCTGGGAGGTCTGGTCTTTAGATATCCAAGTATTGATCTCAAATGGTCTATTGAATTTGTTTCCATTGACTCGAAGAAACTTTAAGCATGTTTGCAATTGGACAAATTGTGTATAACAATGATCATCATCTCTAAATTTGACAATTGGACAACATCAGCAGGAGGACAACAACAACATCATTTTCTCATGCATTACAGGTTTCCCAATTGATCATTACACTCCAGTAATTTCTTCTGATGCCAATTATGAGGGTGATGATCTTTTCTGATTGCCATAGTTATTGATCTTAACAAATTCTTCCTGATTGAATGTCTCCTGATTAATTTTACAGACTATTGTACCTAAAAGCATCGACAAATTCAACCAATTCTGCATCTGGCGAAAAGTGATAAGAATTGGGAGCAGCCAGGAGTACCTGGCGAGGACCAGGCGGGGGAGCAACAAGGACCGGGCGGGGGAACATCAAGGATCAGGCCTGGTCAGTGCGGTTGAGAGGACCAGGTTGGTGCAGCGAGGACTAGATTGGGAGGAGCGGTGGCGGCGGCTAGGCTGGGGCGGCGACGATCAAATTGGGAGCGGTGGCCACCAGACTGGGCGGAGGAGGAGGAGGAGGTGGAGGGCGGAGGAGGTGGAGGGCGGAGGAGGTGGAGGGCGGAGGAGGAGGAGGAGGAGGAGGTGGTGGAGGGCGGAGGAGGAGGTGGCCGGACTAGCAGCTGGAGGAGGTGGAGGGCGCAGGAGGAAGACTACGAGGAGGAGCCTGGCAGAGGAAGACGATGACTCGTTTTCAAATCAGGGGTATTTTTGTACATTTGCTTGTTTTCACCTGGCAACTATTTCGGAATACAGGGAGTAGTAAGTTTAATTGTAACATTTGTGTCGTCTATTTCAGCGGGTGATATATCATTCATAATTTCTTGGTATAAAGTAAAAGGAATAGCACTCACACTAGCACCCAAATCACATAAACCATGATAACAATGATCCCCTATTTTAACTGAGGTGATAGGCATGCCAACAACAGGCTTGTTCTTATCTTTAGTATCGGGTTTGGCAATTCTATCTACTTCATCACAAAAATAAATAACATGCTCATCAATATTATCGGCCAAGAGATCCTTGACCATTGCAACACTAGGTTCTACTTTAATTTGTTCATAGGGTTAGGTGCTTTAATATTACTTTTGAACCACTGTTGATACCTTAGCATGTTCCTTTATCCTAGCAAGGAAAGGTGTTTTTCAATACAAGCAGTATGAACTACTGGATCAACATTGTAAATGACAATTTCATCTTTAACTATAAATGGTTCTTTAATTTCTTCTTTAATAGGGGGATGCTATTTAAACCACTTCTCTTTAGGGAGATCAACATGAGTAGCAAATGATTCACAAAAGGAGGCTACTATCTTAGAGTCAAGTCCATATTTAGTGTTAAACTTGTGAAAATCATCGGTATTCACAAATATTTAACACAATAGAACTCAAGCTTAATACCTGACTCTTTACCTTCGTCGAGTTCCCAATCTTCAGAGTTGCGTTTAATTCTTTCTAAAATATCCCACCTGAATTCAATAGTCTTCTTCATAAAAGAACCACCACAAGAAGTATCGAGCATGCATTGATCATTACGAGAAAGCCGAGCACAAAAAATCTGAATAATAATTTCTCTCGAGAGCTCATGATTGGGGCATGAATATAACATTGACTTAAGCCTCCCCCAAGCTAGAGCGATACTTTCTTCTTCACGAGACCAAAAATTATATATGTAATTGGGATCACAATGAACTAGATGCATAGGATATTTTTTTTGATGAAATTCCAATTTCAAGTGAATCCAATTCCAAGATCCAATATCATCACATAGTCGATACCATGTCAATGTTTTTCCCTCAAAGATAAAGGGAAAACCTTCTTCTTAACTTCATCTCCGGGTAAACCTACAAGCTTAGACAATCCACAAATTTCATCCACATGTATCAAATGCATATATGGATGCCTCGTTTCATCTCTTGCATAAGGATTAGCTAGCAGTTGCTCTATCATACCCGAACGAATTTCATAACTATTATTTTTAGTAGGTGCAGTAGGTTGAGGGGCAAATATTTGTGCTTCTGGTCAGGGTGAAGATACCCCGAACAAACCCCTGAAAGGATTGTTTTCCATAGTAACAAGTAACAATAAACCCCAGCACGTAATATAAAATTTTCCTTACCAATTTCCACTTACCAAGAGCGCTTCACTCCACTACAAAAAAATACACTTCCGTGATGATACGTGTTTCTCACAATAGGTCACGTTTTTTGTCATGCATGTATATCCATGATGATTTTATGACAGAATCAAGATAGCCATACCTGTACTATCGTAGAACTGTTCCATGACATTACCAAATTATCATCACGGAAGTGTCCACTTCCATGACGATAAATCATGCGCCATAGAAGTGCTTTCATCAAGGGTAACCGACATGTGGCATCCACCGTAACGGCTCGTTGTTAAGCTATCGGGTCCGGTTTTGGATGCGATAACCCGTTAACAGCCCTCACCAATGGGGATTTTCCACGTGTAAAATCATCATTGGATGGAGGAAACACATGTCGGCTCACCATTGGGACAGATGTCATCCACTCATTGGACCGAAGGCGCCTATGATACGTCGACACATGGTACGGCCCAACAGAGGCCCATTCCTGTGAAAAGGTCATCCCATTTGACTTGGTCAAAAGGTGGAGGGCCGGCCCACGGAAAGCCTGTTAACGACATGTTCGCATATAGCCCATTTACAGCCCGCTAACCCGGGGCCCGTTACGACCTATCCGAATTAGGCCCAGTAGCGTCATCTGGGCCGTCCAATATGATTCCAGACCGTTTTAACTTTCGGTCCATGTATGGACCATGACGTCTTTCGGCCCATATGAGGCCCTTTGTAACTCTTGGCCCATTAACGGCCCATGGTGAAGCTGGCCCGTAATGAACAGTGTATCACATTATACCCATTAACGGCCCATTATTCCATTGGGCCGTTTTCCATCCCATGTTACCTTTCGGCCTTCTCAGAGCCCATTTATTCTTGGGCTCATTTCCAACATTTGGTTACTTACGACCCGTTACTGTTTTCTGCTTGTGGGCCAAATTTAGCCTATGGTTACAGTCGGCCCGTTTGTGGCCCGTTAATACGTTGGGCCATTTTCATAGCATCATAAAATATGGCTGATTAGCGATGACCCGTTATGGTCAGCCCATGAACGGATGATTCCAACTCTAGCCCGTTTACGGCCATAATGAGATATATCATTGGCCCATGTTTGGCCAATCAATCATATGGCCCATATAAGGCCCATTGATGATATGGCCCGTAGAAGGCCCATTGTGTCTATGGCCCATAGAAGGCCCATTGTTTCTATGGCCCATAGAAGGCCCATTGTTTCTACGGCCCATAGGAGGCCCAGTGTCACTACAGTAAATATGTAGCCCATGGTTATTGTGGCCTAGTTTTAAAAAATAGTTTATTGCGGCCACTAGCAAATCGCGGAAAAAGAACTGCAATGACTACAAGCAAACAAATAAACAAGACATCAAGGAAATAAATAAGCAAGCAACTTATGCTAGGCTATCGCGGCTATTACACATATTACATCCACTGGGCATCAAAGTTCGCCACCAATGCAAATATAGGGAACAAATCAGCATATAAACGCCGTAGCAAAACAAGTCCAGAACTGAAACCACTTTAGAAGAGCTCAAGAGACAATATCCTGGGTACCCATAATGCTGGCAAGATGCTTAGCAAGCCTATTAACTTTCTCTTGTTTGGCGCTTAAATCCTTCGGCGCTTGCTGTTGCACAAGAAAGTAAGCATCTGAATTCTACAGGGACTTCCTCAGTCCTTCGGCTTCTTGCCGCAGCACAGCTGACTAATGCCTTTCAGCTTGTAGCTGAGACTGAAGAAGCTGAAGTGATTCAGGCATCGAGTTCGAAGAGCTTGTGCGAGCGATACTGGCTAGTAACTCGAACACTACATCAACGCAGGACTGTGGGGTTTTCTCACTGCCTACAAGATCGTTTTTATCACCTTTCTTGGAGATCAACAGGGTTGTCTCACTATCTAGAACCTTATCTGCATTACTTTCTCTACCATTGCATAGTGGGGTGCTCTTCTCCAATATTCTGTTTGCATACTACAAGAGAAACAAGCAGACACATCACAACTTTAGCATGTAGTATACGAAACTCATTTTGGTAAACCGTTTCAGTCGTAAGGTGGATAGGACAACAACATGAAACAAACATATATCTATATATTATGGTCATTGTATTGTCCATATCATTCTAGTTTATGTTGCCTAATCACGATAGAGACACAGCTCAACTCATATATTTTTAAGACACAACAACACAGACAGAATATAGTGCATTGGCAACACTTGTAATGTGCATAACATGAGAACATAACTGTTTATACAACTGAAACTGAAATCAACATAGAGCAAGAAGTTAGAACAACAATCCAGTTAAAGAAATGGGTTTAAAACATACCTGTTGCGCCATTGGAGTTTCAATTGGATCCTTCAAATTCGAAAGTAGTTGGTATGAGTAAATACAGTGATGTAATAACAAAGGAGTATGGACCATAGCTACGAAATCTGACCTGAGAACACTTGCTCTTCTGCTTTAAATGTGGAGTTTGGGTTCGCTGTGGTGGTCTTCGTGCTTTGGGCACTGCAGTTGCTTTACAAACTACTCATGTGGGGGTACTTTGTGGTGGACATGGTGCTTTGTCAACTAGAAGTGGGTTACTATCCGCTGGGGTTGCGGTTAGATGGGTTGTAGCTGGTTCTCTGCCCAATGGTGTAAGTGTGCAATCTGGAAGAGTCTCGATTATGTGTGGTGGGGATAGTTTGTGGGCCGATACAACCATGGTTCTATCTACATCAACGAGTAGCACTGTCTTTTGTGAAGAACAGGTTTTTTCTCCCTTAGATACTGCCATCACCCCCTCCAATTCAAATGGCTGATAAACAAGAAATGAAATTGAACGTACAGACATTGTATGATAGACAGATGTGGTTATTCACATATATGTTGTCTAACCAAATAGGACAACATGACACAATTTCACATATATGATGCCTAGCTAAACAGGATAGCATGACACAATTTCAGATATATGATGGATAACTTAATAGGATATAATGGCATAATTCAACATATGATGAGTATCTAAACAGGATGACATGACAAAACTATATGATGTCTTTCTAAAATAGGTTGGGATGAAATAATTCGCATACATGTTGTCTAAGTATACAGGATGGCGTGATATAATTGACATAATTGATTCATATACTAAGCAGCTGGCACTCGCATGTATGATCTCTAAACTAAGAAGATGGAATTCAATACTGCGCATATGATGTCTAAACTAAGCAATGCAAGACACAATATGCATGATATGAGAAATATAAACATTGCAACTTAGAGCATAAACCTCGGGTAGGATATAGGACTGGCCATCTGTCTCTGAATCCACCTCTGAGGAGCTCTCTGTAACCATCGAGATATATGCTTCAACAGGTACCATTGCCTGTTGTGAAGACCTTGTTTTCACTCCAGATTTTTCCATAACCGGCTCAAATAGCTGATACACATGAAGAGTAGTTAAACACAGATTGTCGACAAATGGAATACGTAATGAAAAAAAAGATGGCATGAGATAATTCACATATATGATGTCTGGCTACATGGCGATGCATAATTCACATATATGATAACTGGTTGAAAAACATGGCATTGCATAATTCACATATCTGATATAGAAAGCAAACAGGAGGCATTCACACAAAGCATGTCTAATCTAAGCAGATGGCATGGCAATGCAAGACACCATATGCATGATATGAGCAATATAACCCTGCCAAGTTAGAGCATGCACCTCGGGGGGGGGGGATACGACTGGTCATCTGTCTCTGAATCCTCCTCTAAGGAGCTATCTGTAACCAGCAAGAAATCTGCATCGACAGGTAGCACTGGCTGCTCAAAAGACCTTGTTTTCACTCCAAATTTTCCCATGACCAACTCAAATGGCTGATGCACAGGAAGAGTAGATGAATGTATAAACATTGTTGACAAATGGAATACATTATGAAAAAAAATATGGCACAATACAATTCACATATACGATGACTGGCTAAACAGGATGGCATTGCATGATTCACGTATATGATGCCTGGCTAAAGAAGATGGCATTGCATAATTCCCATATACTCCCTCCATTCCTAAATATTTGTCTTTTTAGAGATTTCAAATGGACTACCACATACGGATGTATATAGACATATTTTAGAGTGTAGATTCACTCATTTT
Source organism: Triticum aestivum (assembly GCF_018294505.1). Taxonomy (NCBI): domain Eukaryota; kingdom Viridiplantae; phylum Streptophyta; class Magnoliopsida; order Poales; family Poaceae; genus Triticum; species Triticum aestivum. The sequence continues at coordinate 174,111,475 of NC_057795.1, forward strand.
GCTCCATATGTAGTCACTTGTTGAAAACTCTAAAAAGACAAATATTTAGGAACGGTGGGAGTATGATACAGAAACCAAATATGTGGCATTCACATAAAGCAAATCTAAACTAAGCTGATGACATATAAGATGTATAATGTAAGCAATGTGAGGCGCCATATGCATGATATGACCAACATCAGCATGCCAGATTAGAGCAAACACCTCATGTGGTAAATAGGAGTGGTTAGCTCCCTCTGAATCCCCACTGAACAGTTATCTTCCTATGGAACTCAATCTGGAATGGCGGGAGGAGGAGCCCACTTCGCCCACCATGGAGCAGCGTCTGCATGACATTATATTCCCACGCAACGGTCTTCTCTTTTTCTCTACATGTTCAGTACAATTGTGTACAATAACTGACATGCATAATAAAAAATAGTTAGATTTTGTAAGGCCTAAGGGGTGCATGCATAAATCAAGACTGATCATAGCAAATGAGTGGATAGATCCAAAACTAATGATAGCAGGTAGATTCTAGCTTCAGTTTAAAAAGATAGACAATGGATCATCTACTATTTGTTGCCCACCCAACATGAGCCACATAGAAGACCCCAGATGAACCAGATAGTAGACAGATACTATTCGTTGCTGCCTCGATATGAGACCCACGGGCATTTTAAAACTCAAGTTTGAACGGTAAAGTAGCAGGTAATAATAACTGATGTATAACATAAGCAAACACGAAAGACTGTGACCTCTCTTCCGGAACTGTGTAGTCCTCAGGTTCATCTGCTCAGTCGATGATGGTAATGCAATTGGCATGGCTGCCGGCAACGGGGAAGATGATCTGAGGCGGCGAAAGAAAGTCTACACGGGGAATCTCTGCTGTAGTGAACGCTTTTGTCGATGGTGCACCTCGGGTGGGGTGGATGTCGGCACAGCAGGAGCAGGACATAACACACAGAGTTTTCTTTAACGCCTATATGAAAAATGAAGTAAATCTGTAAGGGCTCCTTAGAATTGGAGGATTCTATAAACGCGGGGACAGGAAAAACATAGAAATAGGATAGGAATGCACGTGCAAAACAGAGCATTTGGAAACATAGGATTTCCGTCAACCTGGATGTTTGGTTCACATGAATTGGAAGAACACAGGAATGGAGAAACATGGTCAAATTAAAGTCAAACCATGTGAAAATGAAAAAAATAAGAATCTTATTATGCCAGTAATGCAATTAGTTATGTTCTTCATGCATATTTATTTGAAAAGGACGTCCAAGTGAATACTAAAATTCCTACGTTTTTTCTTTGAAAGAGACGCCAGAGGAAAAAAATCCTCTAGTTTTGCTTTGTTCCACTCCTTCTAACCAAATGCACGAATAGTAGTACCATAGTAGTTCCATAGCAAAGGATCCCTGAGGGATCGACATGAATGCATAGTAACAAAGTGATGCAACGAGTGTACAACCTCTTTGTCATAGCCTTGTGGACCTCAGCATCATTGGGTTGGACGTGGAGGATAGTGATGCTGGTGTGACTGTCGGAGGCGGGGAAGAAGATCCGAGGCCTCTGGAAACGGTGTTGAGGGTACTGCTCCGCTGTGATGGACGGTTCCGTCATTGGAGCAGCTCCGGTGAGGTGTACGACGGCGAGGCTGGAGCAGGACAAGACAGACAATGTTAATCTGAAGTGGGACTCTAATATCATCTGCAATAGATGATGTAAAATACATCACCAAAAAGTGCTAGATGTAAAACGCATCAGCCGCGCCATAGCCGCTCCGACAGATGTTGTAAGTACTGTTCATTCTGAACTTAACTGAAGAAACTGAACTTTATAGTCGAAACTGAATTTTACTGTCAAAACTGATTGAACTAGTAGCAGGGCATTGCAATAGATGTTTCAGGCGTTTGAGCACTAGTAGAAGAGAAGCAGTGATCTAAATCAGCAGACGCTTGAGCAGGGAACACACTAGCAGAGAGCAAGTCATGCAGTAGCACCACGAGCGAGTACTAAAGCAGTAACTCCTGTAGCTGCTGGAGGTCGTGCAGCAGCAGCAGCAGCAGTAGCATGAGCGAGAGCAAGAGCAGAGCAGCAGCACGAACGAGACCAAGAGCGGACCAGCAGTGCGATCGACAGCAATAGCAGAGCAGAGCAGCAGCACGAACGAAAGCAAGAGCAGTGCAGCAGTGCGACCGACAGCAAGAACAGAGCCGCAGTGCGAGCGAGAGTCGGAGCAGCAGCAGCAGCAGCAGTAGCGTGAGTGAGAGCCGAAGCAGCTGCAGCTAGTGCCGGTGCGGAAGTCGCCGCCGAGGAAGCAACAACATGGGGAGAGATGCCATGGATGAAGTGGCTGGCGACGGTGCCGTCGATGGAGACCCACCATGGCTACTCGGTATCGAGCACCGGTAACCCCGTGAGATCGAATAAAAGATAAAATGCAGCGGTGAGTGTAGAACCTCCTTGGTGGCGCCGAGTTGGCCTCGACTTCATTGGAGGAATTGGTGAGGTGTTGCGGTTCCGGTGGGGCGGGTCAAGCCGGTGATGTGGGGATGGAGGTGGCGTGATAGATGAGGCAAACGTTGGGGCAGCTCCTTGGAGGTGGAGGACGGGGCGGCTAATCCGGCGGGACAACGAGATCGACGACGGATCCTCATCTGATGTGGTGGATGAGGGACGGCGAGCTGTTATGGTGGACGACGTTGTCAGGGAAGAGTCTCTGGCTGGGCCGCGGTTGGGAGGCCGACGGAGGAGCGTGGGGTTTCGCGGGTTTTGGCGGCCTCTGTGTACGAATGGGGGGAACGAAGGGGAAGGTAGGGGGAGCCATGGCTTAGGGACGCGCTTGTCCGAAATGTAGGGTAAGTTACTAGCGTACCCCCACTGGTTTTAATATCGCGATGTCGAGCCAGCATTTCTGGCTGAGGGGTAGAAGGGGGATTTTGCATGTCTGGGCTGCGGGACCGATTTCGGATGAGGAGGGAGTTTTCGCGCGCGTCGAAATTTCGGGATAACAAGGTTGAAGAGGCGGGAGTTTCAAAGCGGGTGAGACAAAAGATACTCAAGCTTGAAAATTTCGGGATAACAAGGTGCGGATTCCTTGTTTGGTAGAACAAACTTAACATGTACAAAAAAACAATTCATACAAGACACAAGAGAGTCATGTCCCCTTTTACTATATTGCTATAAATGCCATTGAAAAAACTACAAGAAAAATGTAAAAAAATCAGGAGAACAAGATTACCCTGTACAGTACCAAATCGATTCGCACTTCCCTCAACAACAACGAAAAATAAATCAATTCCCACCAAAATAAAGAGTAACATCCCTTTTTATATGATTACAAATGCCAGGATCTCGAATTTCAATTTTTGAATCCATGTTATGTTGAATTTGAATATATCGTTAGGTGACCTTGCGGTTTATAATTGATGTAGTCGTACATTTTGATCATCCATCATATATGAACATTTTACTCCACCCTATGAACATATGGACTAAATTTGAATCACTTTTCAAATACAATTGTTATCAAGTTATACAATCATTTAAATATTCTCTTGATAACAAAAAACATGCATATAGCAGTAATAATATTTCACTATGAACTACATGTACCATACGCTATCCAATTAAAATATTTGTATCCATTTTATGTTGAATTCAAATCATAGTACATTGGTCTAGGTAGCGAGATGTTCGAGATAATCTAAACCCTATTTTCATATGTATAATTTTTTGCTGAATTGGGACAAGTTTTGGTATAAGCTTCTTACAAAACCGGAGATTCTCTCAACAAGCCTCGTGGTCCCGAGAGGGAACGTGTCACCTTTGTGTGCGAAACGATATATGCTGCCTCCCCCTGATTTTCTTTATAGAGGCAACATAGAACTATATGAGTGCCCTGTTAAATTTTGGAATTATTCCGGGTTTGTTTGGCCTTTTTATACATTAATTGAGTTTCTAGACATTTAATGTGCATAATCCAAATTTGAACTGCAAGCACATGCTCCGGTACACCAAAGTTGGTTGAAAAATCACATGTGTGTCCTTGGTTGAATTTCTAGGTCCCATGCAAGAAATGAGAATGAAATTCAAACATTTGGGCGTCGTGACTCGGCCGAGAACATCGAGAAACTTGGATTCTAAATTCATGTAAATCCAAAACTCGCCTGGAAATCATGGAACTTGGCATGGTGTCATGTCATGACACTAACATATCATGGTAAAAAAAATGGGCCGATTTGGAACAAGTTTTGGTATAAGTTTCTTGCAAACCGGAGCTTCTCTCAAGAAGGCTCATGGTTCTGAGAGGGGACGTGCCACCTTTGAGTGCGAAACGATATATGTTGCCCCCCCCCCTTGAGTTTCTTTACAGAGGCAACATAGAACTACATGAGTGCCCTGTTAAATTTTGGAATTGTTCCGGGTTCGTTTGGCCTTTTTTATACATTAATTGAGTTTCTCGTCATTTAATGTGCATAATTCAAATTTGAACTACAAGCACATGCTCTCGTGCACCAAAGTTGATTGAAAAATCACATGTGTGTCCTCGGGTGAATTTCTAGGTCCCATGCAAGAAATGGGAATGAAATTCAAACATCTGGGCATCGTGGCTCGGCTGAGAACATTGAGAAACTTGGTTTAAAAATTCTTGTAAATCCAAAACAGGCCTGAAAATCATGAAACTTGGCATGGTGTCATGCCATGGTACTACCATGTTGTGGTAAAAAAATTGGCCAAATAGGAACAAATTTTGGTATAACCTTCTTGCAAACCGGAGCTTCTCTCAAGAAGGCTCACGGTTCTGAGAGGGAACATGTCACCTTTGTGTGCATAATTCAAATTTGAAATACAAGCACATGCTCTAGTGCACCAAAGTTGGTTGAAAAATCACATGTGTGTCCTCGGGTAAATTTCTAGGTCCCATGCAAGAAATGGGAATGAAATTCAAAAATCTGGGCGTCAGGCCTCGGCTGGAAACATTGAGAAACTTGGTTTTTTAATTCCTGTAAATCCAAAAAACGCATGAAAATCATGAAACTTGGCTTGGTGCCATGACATGGCACCAACATGTTGTGGTAATTTTGTTGTCCGATTTGCGAAGGCGCGCACATTAACAATCAACAAAGTCATTTTGGAACAAGTGCTGTCACGTTACAATCGGAAACACAAGTATTATTGAAACCGTGAGCGTTCTATTTACCATTTACATGCTGCCACGTGTCCCCTTTTTTTATTAGCTAGGAGGCGTCGTGCAAGGTAGCTACTTGAGTATGAGAGGCGTGCAATCAGACCCCTACACGTGCTTATCGGGAGGAGACCCTTTGACCTCCATCTGCCGTCCACCTCTCTCCCAAGGTCTCCATTAATGGCACCCAAGCCTTTGTTTAATGGCGTGGTTATGTCTCACTCGACTGAGATTTAAGAGAGAAAAAAGAAAATTTTGCACGGATCTTGATGTAAGATCCGACGAACCTATATAGCATCTACTGCGACTTATAGCAAGACTGATGAATATATAAGACGACGACAGTGGATAATAATTTTCTTACATGATTATGAAGATAATTAAAAAAGCCACATGCGGCTACACCCGAAATACACAAGGGCAAAAGAAGAAGGAAGACAACAATCTAGCTCGCTGATCTCTACTTTCTTGATGTGTTGCTGCAGGCCACGGGAACTAGTCTCCGCGGCGAGCGGTGATGAGCTCTTTCGTGTCCTCAAGACGCTGCTTGAGAGCATCCACGGATTCCTCCACCAGCCTTTGGCACTCGATGCGGAGCATGCCATTCTCGTCCATAAGTTTCTTGACGATGACGTCGGTCCTCTTCAACAAGGCACTGGTCTCCTCCTGCTGCTCTGCACTTCGGACGATCTTCGCCCTCAGCAGGTCGCGCTCGGCCCGGAGCCTCTCATTTCCCTCCCTTAGTTGCCGGATGATGTCGGTAGCATGTTCAAATGAGGCTTTCATGTCGTCCTGTAACCTCGCCCAACCGGAGATCTGATCCATCTGGCTATAGACGATCGCATGCATGCGCTTGTAAGAATCGTCGCCTGCCCGCGAAACATTTTCCCAGGCTGCCGTGGCGCGGCGGGACATCTCTGTTGCATTCAGGGGCGAAACTGGGCCTGGGGCAACTAGGGCTATAGCCCCAGGCGTGGCCCGACTAGTATCTATATGCATAGTAGAAAAAAAATCAGAATATTGGATACATAGAAGCCCAGCCCTAGGCTTCACCTAGACCCACGCACTCACGTACAAGCCTTCAGCAGTTTAGCCCATTAGCCCAACTCAATCGATCGATCACAACAGAGAACAAATCGCCCATTACACACGGTTGATGCTTCGATCTCTGATCTGTAGCCTGGTCGTTCGTTAATCAAGAAAGAGAAAAAAATCCCTCGCCTGATCGCGGCAGTGGCAATAGAGAAACCCTCACTGCACCGCCATCCTCATCAACTAGCGATTGGCGATTCCCCGCCGCCCCGGCCACCGGGTCCGGCGTCCTCACAACCCGACCACCTCTTGTTCTTCTCCATCTGATTTTGAATTGCAGTGCACGCACTCAGGCCAACGCACACTGGCCGCACAGGTAATCTGTATCATCTAATTTTGTTTTCCCTAATTCTTTTGTATCAGCTAAACTCAGTGAGTTATATTTACTTAGTCAATTTTATTTCATTTGTTGTCGGCAAATTAGAAATACAAGATGAACAAGAGGACCCGTACAATTGAATCTTTCTTTCAGTCAATATCCAATCAGCCTTCAGCCAACAACACCAACACTGATGGATCACCTACAGAATCAGTACCGGTGGGAGCTAGTAATGCAAAGGAAAGTGAACCACGTGTGGAGCTTAATCCGGATGACATTAATCCTGATCTCGGCCTCCGAAAACCAATTGAAGAGTTGCATCCTGATGTTAGGGATGCTGCTAGAAGAGAGTATTTGGCCATGGGAGCATGTCGACCAACAGGCCATGTTTATGAACAGGGAAGAATTGGGAAGCAGATGAGAGGCTTTCGTGAAGAGTGGTACAAATCGCATGATTGGTTGGAATATAGTGTTGCCAAAAAGGCCGCCTTCTATTTTCATTGTTTTCTCTTTAAGCAACCAAGAGCTGAAAACTATGGAATAGAAGCATATACAAAGAAAGGTTTTAGTAACTGGAAAAATGCTATTGCATCTTTTGTTACTCATGTTGGTAATGTTAACAGTGCTCATAATAGAGCAAGAAGACAATGTCAAGCTTTTCAAAACCCGAGGCAAAATGTGGAACAAGTATGGGCCGGTTCAGACAAGAAGGAGGAAGAGTACTTGGGTCGTCTCACTATCATGTTAGGTGTCGTGAAGTTTCTTTTATTGCAAGCTCTTGCTTTTCGTGGACATGATGAGTCTGCTAACTCAAACAATAAGGGGAATTTCTTAGAGATGGTGAAGTGGTATAAAAAAAGAGATTCGAATGCCGCTAAGTTTTTAGATTGTGCTCCTGGAAATAATTTGTTGACATCTGCACAAATACAAAAGCATTTGTGCAAAGCTTGTGGAGAAGAGATGACTAAAGCAATTGTGAATGATATTGGGGATAAAAAATTCGTTGTCCTTGTTGATGAGGCTCGAGATGCATCTCTCAAATAACAAATGGTTGTGGCTTTGAGGTTTGTATGTCATGAATTGATTTTTTATTGCTTTTTTCGTTGTGAAGTATGCTCATGTTTTTTTTCTTATCTCATCTAGGTATTTGAATAGTCAAGGGGAAGTGATTGAGAGGTTTCTTGCGATTAAACATGTTGCCGACACAACATCATCTTCATTGAAGGCAGTCTTGGATGCTATGTTTCTTAAACATGGCCTATCTATCCATAGAATGCGAGGCCAAGGATACGATGGAGCATCGAACATGAGAGGTGAATTTCATGGGCTGCAAAGAAGGGTACTGGATGAGAATCCTTATGCTTTTTATATACATTGCTTTGCACATCAGTTGCAGTTCGTGGTTGTTGCCATTGCCAAGTGTTGTCCTTCTGTCATGGATTTCTTTAGTTACACTTCAATGATTGTCAACTGTGTTAATGGTTCTTGTAAGAGACATGACCAATTAGCCCAAGCGCAACATGATGATCTTGTGCAGAAATTAGAGACTGGAGAAATTTTTACAGGGAGAGGGAGGAACCAACAAACTAACCTTACAAGACCCGGTGATACTAGGTGGGGCTCACATCATAAAACCTTGTGCCGTCTTCATCTCATGTGGTATGCAGTGCTAGAGGTATTAGAGAATATGTCTGATGATGCCACTAACACATCACAAAAGACCACAGCACGAGGTTTGATACGTCATATGGAGAGCTTTGAGTTTGTGTTTATACTGCATCTTATGATGAAATTGTTGGGAAAAACTAATGATCTATCATAGTGCTTGCAAAAGAAGAACCAGAATATTGTTCGTGCTATGGGCTTGATTCAAACCACATTGCAGAAACTTAATGAGATGAGGCATCAGGGGTGGGATGAGCTATTTGAAGAGGTAAATGCCTTTTGTCTCAAACATAACATCGTTATTCCAAACATGACGGAAACATTAGCTATTGGGGGTCGTTCGAGAGGTCGTGACAGCCAAATGGTAACTCACTTACATTATTTCCATCATGAAATATTTAATGTGGTGCTTGACCAGATTATTGTTGAGTTCAACAATCGCTTTGCTGAGAAATCTACCCAACTATTGAGATGCATCGCTTGTCTTGAGCCAAGAAATTCTTTTGCCAATTTTGATATAAATAAGCTAGTGTAACTTGCTCAGATTTATGGTGCGGATTTCTTAGAATATGAGTGCAGAGTTCTTAGGGACCAACTTGAGACATTTGTTACTGAAGCTAGAGCTGATACTGAATTTTTACGTTGCATTGATCTTGGCCAGCTTGCTATAAAGAAGGTTCAAATAGATAGGCACACACATTTTCCGTTGGTATATCGTCTCATTGAATTGGCCTTGATTCTCCCCGTCGCAGCGGCAACCGTAGAAAGAGCTTTCTCGGCTATGAGCATTGTCAAAACTGATCTGTGAAACAAGATGAATGATGAATGGATGAATCACCGTTTGGTGTTCTATATTGAGCATGATGTATTTGCAAGCATTGATGATATTAAGATTATACAGTGCTATCAAAAAATGAGGAAACACAAGGGGCTACTACCTGGTGGACTTCGTGTTAATGGTATAATATGTTCTTTTTCTTGCAAAATTTCATATGAACAATTGATTTAGTCTATGTCCAAAGTCTTGATTTGAATACTTGATTTTATGTTTGTAGATTTAGATCCTTCTACTATTGTTGGTGAAGAAACAACTGCCTTGAACTAAGCAAGTCTTCACTAATTTGGTACCAAACCATGTTGTGATGATGCACTTTGTTAAACTATTTGTTATATGGAATTTCCTCTCGTGATAATAATGAATTTATATTTCGTTTTGAACATGATTTTGTGGCATACTCATAACGCACATTGATGTGTGTGGTATTTGACTTTATATTTAGTCAGTTAGTTTTAGCCCTAGGCTTTGCAAAATCCTGGTTCCGCTTCTGGCTGCATTCGCGACGTGGCGGGACATCTCTGCTGCTTCTGCGGTGCGGCCAGACCAGTTTGCTGGTTCGACGGTGCGGCGGGACCTCTGTGCTGCTTCGGCGGCGCGGCAAGACCTCTGTGCTGCTACTTCTGTGCGGCAGGACATGTCGGTTGCTTTCGCGGAGAGGCGGGACATCTCTCGTGCTTCCGCTTCCATGCTCGCCTCTCCCTGGTGGTAATCTCTCGACCCAGAACTCACGCTGGCAATGGCAGACGCAAGGGAAGGATGCTGAATGACTTGTTTGTTTTTGTGGATGAGGAGTTGAGGAGGAATGTGCAGTCATCTTGGCATAGTAGTATTTATAACCGAGTACTAATACGCTCCTAAGTGGGAAACAGTTTAGGCTGTGATAGGTGTGAACAGGTTTGCAATTAAATATAGCGTGGTAGTAGTAGTAATTTGGAATGTGATGAGACGCATGCTCAAAATTTATTGACGGTTCTAGTTTTGAAGTTTGGCACTATTCCCAGATGGCGTAACGTGGGCACATGTTCTCGGCCATGGTGTAGCATATGCCATGGTAGTTCTTTTTCTACTACTATGTACGTGCAATAACTGGCACCGTCGGATACATATCTTATGATTATTGGGGCATTCGACAGGAATAGCCTCGTGGCGAGCTGTAGAATAGTCTTTTTTTCAGACGCATTACACCTATCTCTCGGGACTTCTCGCACGCACCATCTCTAGCTCCCTAGGTCGATGCCACCCACATACACTTGCACTCTGAGTTTAGTACGTTATACAGGAAGAGAAGAGGTGCATGCATGCACTCGTCCTCTCTCACACACGCATCTGTAGCTACGAATTGTAGTGTTCTCAACCATCCGATTGGCTCTATCATAGGTTTCATGTTGCTCCTTGGCCTTGAGATTGAGAAGTTTAAAACGTGGAGGCTAAGCTGGAGGCGCAAGGTTTTGGTTAATGTGCGGGCTGCACACGGCACCAACACAACACGAGCTTCCTCTGTCTGGTGCGCACTCGGGTGAGTTGTCCAACACAACCAGGCCCTGCTTGGTATTTGCGCCTCGACTTATGCGCAGAGAAATTAGGATCGCAGGGAGTACTACTAGTAGTAGTACTACTTTGATGTGTCATGTCAACTCACACAAGTATGAAACACTTGGTGACAAACAAGCATATAAGCTCCCTCCGTCCAAAAATACTTGTCATCAAAATGGATAAAAAGGAATGTATCTAGAACTAAAATACGTCTAGATACATCTCCTTTTATCCATTTTGATGACAAGTAGTACTTCTTACCCAAAGGAACTTTATATCCAACAGACACAAAATATATGTTCGATTGTTGGAAATTACTGATCTGATGTCGAAGTAATTGCCGCATCGCCACCAAAACCCACCATCTCTTAAGCTAAAGTAGACTGAGATAACCCCTATATTAGCATATTACTAAGATAAACAGAAGGCATTGTAGAAACATTTAGGATGTGAGCTTCTCAATCTGAATGTGGAGGGACACCAGCTTAGCCCCGACCAGCAGCTTGGGCGGAACTGTGAAGAAGGTCAGCTCCTGCACGGCGACGTCGCCGGGATCCTTGCTACTTGTCACCTCCATTTCCACCTTGACGGCGTCGGTCCTGCCTTTGGGATCCCCCGGCGGGCCATTCACCCACAGCTTGTCCACTACTGCGAAAGTGGGGACGCCCCCACTCTGATGCAGACGACCGACACGGCGATAGGTGCACCGATGCCGAGCACGCCACCAACCAGGAAAAATGCGTGGCCGTCCTCCTCCGCGAACAGCAAGAGCCGTGGCTCCGACAGGATCCTGTGCACGGGCATGGGATGCGCGATGCTGATGTGGTGGGAGAGCGTCGGTGGCGGGCCTTCGTAGCCGTAGACGGGCACAGAGCATTTTAGGGCGCGAGCGGGCACACGCTCTAGTGATCGGCGAGCTTGTGGTAAGTGATGTAGAGCCCACAGCCTTCATGCAGGCACTCCAACCTCACCGACGAGAGGACGGCGTCCACTGCTGTGTTCTGCATGTCGAAGCCACCGTCGTGCTTGCACTTCTGGCACTGCCGCTGGTTCCTGGGGCGATCGACGCGGTAGTCCGTGCAGGCCAGGTGCCCTCCCTTGCACTGCACAAATCAATCGAACAGCACATCAATCAAGAAACATGCACCTTGCTCGATCAGCCGGACGGACGAGGTGTATTCGAATCTCATACACTGGAGGCTTCAAGGGGCGGAGGCACAAGGGGCAGTGGAGCAAGGTGAGGTCCATCGAGACCATAGAGAGCTCCATCGTCGGGTCTTGTTCCATCTGCATGATCTCACCCTCCTCGTGCACAACCATCTCTCGGTTTAGGGCCGGGGCATTACAAAGCTTTACCATCACGTACTCATACTACTTCAAGGTGCATTAAATCAACACATGCAAGTATCAAAAGGAGAGTCACAGCATGCATGCATGCATGCATTGTAATTAATGCATCGGTAAATGCAAATTATTGAAATATATCAAGTGTAGTGCTTTGATGTGTCGCGTCAACTCGTACAACAACAAGAAGTTTGATTATCCTCTCCCTTGCGGACTGAGCCCCGGTGCCTTAAGTGCACCTGCCTTTGGCTGTATGATAGGTGGGCCACCCACCTGTTGGGCCCACCTGTCATACACGCAAAGGCAGGAGCACTAAGTCAATGAATTTGTGTCCCTCCCTCGCCCATGAGCGTGGTGGCTGGCAGGACTAGGAGAAGCTTTCGCTACACGCTCTCCCTCCCGCACGTGGTGGACATGCAGCAGTTCAATTAGTGTTAGATGGCTAGAAGCATACTGTAGTACTCCTCCACTACAGTAGTACTCCATCATTGTTCAACTTCCCGAAGAGGCGAAGAGCCAAGCACAGCCCGGACGCTCGTGTGATAGTTTCATGTTTAGAGTAGTCTAGGATAGCGTGTGTCGTGCCTGTAAGGTTAAAATCGTTGGGGTCGGCTCCATGCTATGTGGTTGTCTCGAAGCTTTTTTCTTTTTTGATTAAAATAATCTTCTGGCCCTACCTGTCATCCTGGGGATTGTAGTTTGCATGCTCATCTAGTCAAGACAGGAATATATATATTAGTTTGTCATGGGTAAATGTTAGAGGTTGCAGCAAATATATTGTACACTGCGGGTCTTTCAGCCAAGTTTAAAGGCAAGCATGTGGGGCCAGTGCTATGATGTGTCGCGTTAACTCGTACAACGAGGAGAAGTTTGATTTTACTATCGGACGCCCTCTCCCTCGCCCATGCGTGCGGTGGCTCACAGACGAGGACATGCTTTTGCTTATAGTACTACAACAAGCTATCCCTCCCGCTCGCGGTAGACGGACATGCAACAATGGATTCGATATTGTAGAAGCAGTAGTAGTAACATCATTGTTCATCTTCTCGAAGAGGCGAAGAGCCAAGCGCAACCCGAACGTGGCAGTTGCGAACCTTGGAGCATGCATATAGCCAGGCTCTTGCATGAGACAAAATTGCTATGTGAGCCCACTATTGTAGCACTTGCTAGTATAGCCCTGTAAACCAGAAAGGAGTATTTGCCTTTTCTAGAGATTTCAACAAGTGACTAGACTACACGGAGGCAGAGTACATATGGAGCAAAATGAGTGAATCTGCACCGTAAATACGTACTCCCTCCGTCCGGAAATACTTGTCATCAAAATGGATAAAAGGGGATGCATCTAGACGTATTTTAGTTTTAGATACATCTCTTTTTATCCATTTTGATGACAAGTATTTTTGGACGGAGGGAGTAGTTCTCTCGTTTTCCTCTCCACCTTGGTCGCGGTGCACAATATTGAGTATACTGACTAGTCTCTTTTTGACACGCATTTACGTTTTTTTAACACAATACAGACGCAAGCGCTCATATGCACGCGCATACACTCACCCCTATGAACGCACACATGCACACCCTACCCATATGAGTACCTCCGAAAGACTGAGCCGGCACTATCATCTTGAAATTTACAAAGTCACCATAGGCACCTTGTCATCGACGGGAAGGTCTCCTGACACGCGATAGACGTGAGCAGCAGTCGCCTCCATAGGTGCTTGAATGCCAAGGAGGGAGAGGGTAGCGGTTCCCGAGATGTTGAACGGTCAATGGTGCATCCTCAATTACATGCAGAGGGAATTAATTGGAGAAGCAGAATAGAGCCAGCACGATCACTACTGCAGGATGCTGCTAACGCGACACTACGATCAGAGACCCTTCGAGAAACTGCGTGTGATGCAATAATCACAAACGGCGGTGTCAGAGAACCATCAAAAATGTCCAAAACATTTGCGATGATGGATGCATCAAACATGGGTCAGATTTTAGTTGCGTGTGCGATGCATGGCATACGGTTGATTCAGCAGAACTATTTGCGATGAGGAAGAAGAACAGAAATGGGCAGCCATATCAATATGTGTGCGATATACGACATACAGTTCGCTCCGATGAACCGTTTGCGATGATTGAGGTGAACACAAATGATTCAGCGTAACAAGATGTGTGTGATACCCGGCAAACAGGTCGGTAATCAAAATTGTGTGTGATCATTATAGACAGCACATACAGTCTTTTTTGTGAATTGTGTGTTCATCAGGGAACACAGTTCAACAAACCAGCCTGTGGGTGATAATGTAGAAGATCTCTGTCGAATACATATTACTAACCGTCTGCGATGAGATTGACAAGATAAACAGAGATATATACAGTCTGCTTAATTTAGTCCTTCTTCTTCTTGTTGTTGTTGTTGGATGGCCCTCGCGACATCGTCTTGGCGAGGACGCTTCTTGCCGCTGACCATTGGCTTTTCATCGCCGCCGCCGTCGTCATCGTCGTTGTTGTCCTCGTCATCCTCCTCCTCGTTCTACCATTCCTCATCATCATCATCGTCGTCCCGATCTTCTTCGTCCTCCGACGGCTCCTTGTCCGTCTGGTTGTCTCCTGACGACTCCAGAGGTGGCGTCCCTTCCATGAACCGGATATAATCGAGGTCTGGGCTTGACGCCGAACTCATGGAAGATGAGCGGGATGATTCCGATGTTGACCTATCATCGGGCGCCAGACTGCTGGTCGAACTATCGTCCTCGCTGTCACTCGACATGGCTGCAGAGTGTGTGCCAGTGTGTAGCGCGACCTGCTGGGAACAATGAAGATGGTGGACATTTAAGCGGGGTATGCAGAGAAGAGGAACTGCCAATTGAAGCGGGGGTTGGCGTATTATCTAACTGCAATTATGTGTACCCAGTCGCTCCAAATTCCCGGGGTTGCGCAGGACTCCTATTGGCTATTTGGCTGGTTTCCTTTTTCAGGACAAAAACAAGGAACGAGTTTTGGGATTATGCATCGGTAATGGTACGAACGGAGTAGGACAGTTGGCAAGCAATGCATTGAGTTCTTCTTATTGATAAAGCCAATAATAATCAAACTAGAAAGGAAAAGAAAAAAAGACAAAGAAAACAATCTGCATGAATCTTCGCGTAACTACCTAGATGTGCATTATTTAGAGCACATCTAGATGTGCTTTAGCAATACTGTCAAACAAAACCCCTAATCATCATTGCAAACAACGCGTAGAACATGGCTACTGCGACAACCACAACTACACATGCTAGTTCCTTCTTGTCTCTTGCTTTCATGTGTTGCCTGTGATTGATTCTTTCTTGCTTCATTGTACTGATTGTACATTCTAGATCAGCCAGTTTCTTCTTCAGCTTAACATTATCTTCTGCAAGCTTGGTGATAACACTCCGAGCCCTGCCATGCCATTCTTCCTCCAGCCAGTTAACAAAGGCACAAGCCTCATATCCCTGCTAATGTTAAATAGTATTTAGGATGAGCGGTGGCATTAACTCAACTAAAATGATGAACTTAGCACTAACCTCTAAGGGGCAACTGAGAAATCGCCTGCCAATGTCGAATCCGTCTGTGCGTACACATCGAGCGGGAGTGTGCCCGTGCACACAACTCAGCTTTTGGTACTTCTTGGTGGCGCAAAACTCAGAGTCGAACTCGTGTTGCGGGAGTCTGGGGTCATGCTCCGGATCCGGTGGCAGATCGCTTTCCTTGGGGGGGGATTCAATTCAGGACGGATTCAACAAGGAGCTACTTTGGACATGCTAAAAAAAGATTGGGATAGATTGGAACCTGACAGGACGATTCGGATCCGTAGTACACCTGCCTTCTGATGACCTTAGGCAAGTGCTCGGCGGCGACCGCCGTCGTGGCGGCGATACGAGCAGGAGCAGCCGCACGGAAACCATCAGCACCACTTGCCCGCATTCCCCCAATGTCAGCTCCACGCGAGGGAATTTGGAGGCTATGTAGAGATTTGGGGAAAATGGGGAAACTGTGGGGATAAGCTAATGGTCGGGAACTACTTATAACACTGTATGTTGGAGTATACGGCACACTATTTATACATGTCATTTGTGTCAGGTATTACAATGTCACACATGATTTGCGCACCAAACCGTGTGAGAAGACAACATAGGTGAGACACGGTTGCCGTTACATAACCGTATGTGATGTACTACCCTGTACATATAATTGAGTTACAATGATACCGTGTAAACAGCCGCTCTGCAGATATCCGTAAAAAAATAGCCAGTACGCATCTAGAGATGGCGGCGGTGGCCTAGGCAAGGGCTACCGAATAAGAGGTCAATCCCGGGTCAGTGGGCAGTGGTGGCGTCATAGGAGGTCAATCCTCGGTTTGCGGCGGGAGATAGGAGGAGCTCAGCCGTCGAGGTCGGCGGCGGCGTGATTCAAGCACATCCATCATGGTCGATGGCGGGATAGTGGAGCTCGAACTTCAAGCGGCAGCCGCACTAAGCTTTGCTCCTCGACCTTGCTGTCTCGGTGTGCCGCCGCATTGCGCTATTCTGTCTGCTGGGTGGAGGTCATCGTGCGGCTACTTAATTAAGGTATTCTTTTCGTGAGTGGCTTAATTAAGGTATCCAATTCCTAAGGGTAGTGTTGTACTAGTACTCTTCGTGTAAATTGACTGGCCATGAATTTTTGTCATTGCATGTCTGGATAACAATATGGAGCGCCCTTAGTAATTATGAAAATAAAGCCTTGTGATTTATGCACGCGTCATTGGGCAGCAGTTAATCCGTGTATCAATGTTGTTGTTTTGTTTTTAATTACCTTTCATGTGGTGCAGATGGAATGATCTGAATGGATAAAGGATCAGAATACCGCATATTTTATCAGTGGCGTGACAGAGTTCATGAATTTGGCTAAAAGTACAAAGAAGAGAATTGGTGATGCGGATTACATCCCGTGTCCATGTGCTAATTATGCCAATACAGAGTCACATGTAGTTACAGATGTCCAGTGGCACTTAGTCTCTCGGGGATTCATGGATGGATATACACGTTGGACCAGACACGGTGAAGACGAGGTCATGGATGAAGATACCCAGGGCTGCGAGATGCCAAACCCCGATCAGTGTCACTTGGATGTTGAATCTAACATCGAGGCGTCAAGCTACCAATGGAACACCGGAAAGCCGAAACCCACTGGAAAACCAAGACGTCGACGCAGATGACAATGATCTTGATATGCCAGATTTTGCTTGTATGATTGCAGATTTCAAGGGCCCAGACAAGGATATTATTGGGTACAAGGATCTGCCAACCATTGATGCGGACTCCAAGAAAGAATTGTATCCAGGTTGCAAAAAGAAATATTCCAGGCTGAGTGCAACCCTCAGATTTAAAACAGCAAATGGTCTATCAAACAAGGGCTTCACAGAGATGTTAGGTATTTTCAAAGAAATTCTTCCATCAGATAATGTGCTCCCTAGAAGCACGAATGAAGCAAAGAAAACTGTTTGCCCATTGGAACTTGAAGTACAGAAGATACACGCTTGTGTGAATGATTGTATATTGTACCGTGGTGATTACAAAGATTTGCGTGCATGTCCCGAATGCAAGCATGCATGATACAAACGCATGAGAGCAAAGGACAAGTACAAATTGGACGACGAGATCAAGACAGGAATCCCATTCAAGGTTATTTGGTACTTGCCTTTAATTCCAAGGTTAAGGCGATTGTTTGCAAACCCTAGAGAGGCAAAGAGGTTGTGGTGGCATCATGATGAGCGAATTGCGGATAAGTATATGAGGCACCCGAAAGATGGGGCTCAATGGGAATTAATTGACAACAAGTTTGAAGACTTTGCCAAGGATCCTAGAAGTATAAGGCTCAGGGAGTGTACTGACAGGATGAATCCTTTTGGCGATATGAGCACCAATCATAGCACATGGCCGGTGCTTCTGTGCATATATAACCTAGCTCCTTGGTTGTGTATGAAGAAAAAATACATTATGATGTCAATGATTATCCAAGGCCCGAAGCAACCTGGAAATGACATCGACATTTACTTTCATCTACTAGTAGAAGAACTGCTGACAGTGTGGATATATACACCTGCTGTAAAATGTTATGATGCTTACAAAAAGGAGATTTTCGATCTACATGCGGTGATGGTGCACACCATTCAAGACATGCTGGCATTAGGCAACACATCGGGGCAAAAAACAAAGGGAGATGTAGGGTGTGTCACATGCATGGATAGGACAGCTAGTAGAAGACTTCCCAACTCGCGCAAAACCATGTATTTGTGTCATCATAGGTTCTTACGGAAAAATCACCCATACCAAAAGATGAAAGCTGAATTTGATGGTACGACAGAGGTAGAAGTGGGCCCAAGACCCTATGATGGGGAGGTGGTCCACAACATGACCAAACAAATTAATGTTGTGCTTGACAAGAATCACGCTAAGATGGTGAAACAAACACCCAAGGGTCAACTATTTAAGAAGAAATTGGTGTTCTAGAAATTACCTTACTGGGAGATTCTACGTGTACGTCACTGCATCGATGTCATGCACATAGAGAAGAACGTATGTGAAAGCATCCTTGGTACTCTGCTCAAGATTAAAGGTAAAAGAAAGGATGGTGAGGGTTCACGGCTCGATATGCTTGCTGATCAATCAAAAGGCAAGAGTGAAGTAGAAGATGATGACAAATTCATCAAACCTCGCTAGAGTTACAATTTTAGTACAAAATAAGCAACACATATCTTCACCTATTTATTGTCAGTTAAGACACCCTCTTCCTACTCCGCAAACATCAGAAGTCTCATGGATGTGAGCTCACGTAAAATGAACTTGGGACACATGAAGTCACATGATTGCCACGTAATGTTGACACAAATCCTCCCGGTGGCCATCAGGAATCTGTTGGACAAAGATATAAGGAACACACTCATTGAGCTCTGTGATTTCTTCAACCAACTATGCCAGAAAGTTGTAGATCCTGAAGAGCTGGATCATATGCAAGATGATATTGCAATAATATTGTGCAACCTAGAGATGTTTTTCCCACCATCATTCTTTGATGTCATGGTCCATCTCACTGTGCACCTTGTTGACAAGATAAAGTATTGTGGTCCTGTGTTTCTTCGCAACATGTATCCCTTTGAGCGGTTCATGGGAAAAGCACTTTTGTCGGAACTGAAACCATCCAGAGGCAGGCATACTACAAGGTTATACCGCAGAGGAGGTGGTTGAGTTTTGCACCGAATACATGAAACAACGACCTATAGGTTTGCCCCTCTCTTGCCATGAGGGAAGGCTGAAAGGTAAGACGGTCCTTGCTGGCACGCAAATGGCTGCACCCGGAGAATTGGCAGAGAAAGCCCATTTGACGGTACTGCTTAACAGCCCAGTTCTCACCGCTTACACCGAAGAACACTTGGCAGAGATACGCCAAAGCTTCTTACCAATTGTGCCTTCATCATATGTGGAGATGAAGGAGCACATTAAGAACTACGCCGAATGGCTGAAGAAGCATTTGGCACAAGGAACTATCAATGACATTGCTACGTGGTTGGCACAAAAGCCATCACCTACGGTGTTGACGTACCAAGCATATGACATAAATGGATACACGTTCTACATTGATGAACGTGATGAGAAGACCTCATATCATAACAGCTCTGTTTGAATAGAATGCATGACTATAGATGAAGCTGATAAAAGGGTATACTATGGAACCATCAAAGAGATTTGGGAGCTTGACTATGTGAAAGTTAAGGTGGAATTATACAGGTGCTCATGGATCCCTCTTGGTCAAGTAAAGGTTGATGATTACAGGAAGACCTGTGTTAACAGCACAACAATGGCATATCATGCGGACCCGTTCATTCTTGCCAACGATGCTACACAGATTTTCTTTATGGAAGACCCTTTGCATAAGAAAGGCCATGTAGTGATGCATGGGAAGAGTAGGGTACTGGGTGTCGACGATGTTGCCGATGAGGACGAGTACGATGAATTTGATGAGTTGCCAGCTAAGGGATCACGCAACCCTGTAACAGAGAAGCATAAAATCATCAAAAAAATAAAGTTCATTCGGGGTCAACTTAATGATCCCAGTTCCCCCATGTACATGGGAATTAAGCCGTAAGACTGGTCTTTATGCCTACCCTGCAACTTAATTCGTTTAATTTAGAACTGTCCCATGTACTGAATTTGTGAGTTATGCCCGGTTTTTTGTTGATATGTCTACATACATCCGTATGTTGTATTCCATTTGAAATAGTATCTAAAAAGGCTTATATTTAGGAATAGAGGGAGTATGTGGCATTTTTATTCTAGTTGTAACATTTTCACTGTGAGGTGGGGCCATAGTTGAGCAAACCGACCATCAGCAAATCCCCACCCCGCCCATTGGGTGTCGACTGAGTTTATAGAAGAGAGAAATGAGGGAGAAAAGCTAGTTGTAGCATGGACGTTGTTGTCAGATGGGACTCGTGTTGATAGAATAGGAGTACTGAGCACTCGTACCTCTTTTTTTAGGGAAAAATAGCCGTATGTCTAGTACCACTAGTTGGGTGCGTGCGACCTATAGCTATCATCACTTTAGGTCTCCTTTTCGAACCGCAGCTACGTCGGAGCATATGCCGGGGTACTTTACATTTCAGACCTCGCGAATTACATGCAACCCCCCCCCCCCCACACACACACACACAGAAGAATAAATAATAAATGAATTACTACATGCAACCGGATTATTTTCATAGAAACCGGAGCACGTTCATTAAATTTTGGACATAACACGTTTATAAAAAATGACCGGACCTAAACCAATCTAAGGGCCTCTTTGATTTTTCCCGCAAAAAAGGGCCTCTTTGATTCACAGGATACTGAAAACACAGGAATGGGGAAAGTATGATGGCGATGAACCGAGATGAGGAGAGTTCTAACTCAGTTAGATGTTAGAGTTAGATTCTAACCCTGAACTAACTCTAAACCAAAGAGGTGTATGGATGGCAGGGTTTGATTGACAATAAATGATCTTTCTCAATCATTTGACTACTTTGGACCCTATTTCCTGTTGGATTTGGTGTGGTTGGCTCTTGTGTGTCCTCCTCCCTCTCACAATTGACATAAACGAACCATCTTTACAAATCAAGCATGCAAAACATGATAAATTTTACTTTGCCCATACAAATGAGATATCCCACTTAAACATACAAGTCGTCAATCAAGCTTCACAAAAAAATACACTCCATGAAACAAAGCATGAGCTAACTCATTGCGGAAGTCATTCATGATAGGGAGGGAGCCCAGAGCCCCTCATGCACCAAGGGAGGAGCTCGTCATTGTCGCTCTGGAGGAAGGCTTTGTAGAGCCCAAGCCCCGGGAACCCCTCCGACGCTAGCGCTTGCGAGTTGAGGTCGACACCGGCATGGGTAGCAGGGCCGCTTGCCGACGACTACGAACTTAATATTTGGGCCTCTAGAAATAATGCAAGCCTGAAACTGGAATACATAGAAAGGTGAACTGAATCTCTAGGCCTCTAGAAATAATGCAAGCCTGAAACTGAAATACCTAGAAAGGTGAACTGAATCTTTGGGCCTCTAGAAATAATGCAAGCCTGAAACTGAAATACCTAGAAAGGTGAACTGATTCTTTGGGCCTCTAGAAATAATGCAAGCCTGAAACTGAAATACCTAGAAAGGTGAACTGAATCTTTGGGCCTTTAGAAATAATGCAAGCCTGAAACTGAGATACCTAGAAAGGTGATTTGAATCTTTGGGCCTCTAGACATAATGCAAGCCTAAAATTGAAATACCTAGAAAGGTGAACTGAATCTTTGGGCCTCTAGAAATAATGCAAGTCTGAAACTGAAATACCTAGAAAGGTGAACTGAATCTTTGGGCCTCTAGAAAGATTTATTACCTCCTCAAGCAGCATCAAACAGTTCCATGTGTGCACCACAAATCTATACCAAGTTTGATCAGGATCTACTTTTCCAAATTAGAATTAGCGCTAGAGCGAGCAAGATCAATGATATGGCTGTGAGACAGAGAAGTAACGAACAAACTCACCCCTCTCGTGACCTCCCTAGTAGATGCGCCTCCGCCGCACACGACAGAGGGAGAAAAACGCCTGGTGAAGGGGGAGCGGGGCGACCTTTGAAGGCCGGAGGGAGAGGGCGGCCGAAGAAGAGCGACGGAGGCCGGAGGAAGAGGGCGGCCGGAGGAGAGAGAGGGCGAGCGACAGAGCGGCGCTTTGGCGGGCGGCCCGATGGGGAACAGAGAGGAGTCGTGCGAGGGGGGGGGAGGGAGCGCTCTGGTGCGGGTAGGGGATTTTTATTTATCTTTTAGTGGGCCCAAGGATAACTAACCCAATTAGAACCTCTCCATCGGGCTAGTTTTTTTAGCTGGATTAGAGCAAACTAGCTCAAACTAACCCCTCCTGTTTCGATAATTCGAGGCTCTTTCAACCCAAGCTAGCTCTAACTCAGGGATCCAAACAAAGAGGAGTAGTACTGTACATGCTACAGTCTGGACCGTAGCACATTGTTTTTATGGCGATATCACCACATTGTTGTCTACTGCTAGTTCACTGGGCTGTCGTGGTTCACACTACTAGTTCACTGGGCTGCCGTGGTTCGCACTCCTCCGACATGAGTAGTAGTAGTAGTATATACCGCATGATTCTTTGCTCCTTCTTACTACGTACTTCGCCGACATGTGGGAGAGCCAGCATCCGAGTTGACATGTCATGCACCAGATTAGAGTGCAGAACGAAAGGGGGCATCACCTCGGTCGTAGAGCCAGTAATTCATGACTATAGTGAGTAGTCATATCACAAGTCTTTCCAGCAGTAACGCGTCGTCAAATCGCACAGCCCGACCTTTCCAGCAGTAAGTAAGTTGAATCCGCTACTCCCTCACCCTCATCGCCTCTCTGTCAAACCGCCTACGTGAAAACTGCCGCGCGTACTACCTGGGAAAAGCCCCGCCCTCAACTTTTAACTACGCGAAAATAGTTCGAGCGTGTTCATTCTATATAAATACTAGTACTATATGTTTATTCACCCGTGGTGTTGTTCAATGAATGGAGGGCCGGGGAGCACAAGTGAACAATATTAGTGCTACTAGTAGTAAGTAGGAGTCATACAGTTAGTCACCTTAATAGAGAGTTTCTTTTCTTTAATGCCACATACACAAATTGAAGCGCTTGTTGTGGAGAGAAAAAGATAATCACTCCACTATATATGTACGCAGGGGCATGAGCGCTTGCTTTACTAGGGTTTCTCTCTTCATTCTCTCATCCTCTCCAGATCTAAACAAGACAGCAGTAGCGAAATTTTCTCTCTGCTCACCGCTGGCCACAGATCCGGCTGGATCCCTTCGGCCGGTGTGTGTAGAGGACTAAAAGGTGCATCATTCACACGGTCATCACCGCCGAGGGGGGAAACCCATAGCTGCTGGTGGGGCCTGATCCTCTACCCGTGTCATTCTCTCCAACACATCACCGACTCGGGAGGTCCTCCGACCCTTCTTCCTCCTTGTTGTATTGTGCGCAGATCGGACCTGCCGCCACCGACATCTTGGCAAACCTCAGGTACAAGTTCTTCGAAAGCGGCCTTGCTCTACTGCCTTAGCTCCCCACCTGTCTGCATGTGTATCTTTTTCTACTTCCATCAGCTCTTCCAAATCCACCTAAATTTTTAGTATTATTAGAGGTAAAGCTACTTCATGCATTCGAATCTAGGACTTGGTTCAAACAACCAAGAAAGGGGGGAAAGTCGTAGCATGAATCTAGGACTTGATTCAAAGAGGAAATAACATGGGTAAAGTAGTAGAGACCGGATACCCAACCGGTCTCTTGGTTGAAAAGGGAAATAATGGGAAAACTCAGTACAAACTAGATAAGGAACAGATCTATTATTGGTTGAAAAAAGGATAAGAAGTGGCGGCTGGTGGACAAGTCAACAGAGTATGTCCAGGATTAGATTTGCTGCCCTCACATAGTAAAAGGTCTCCAGGATTAGATTTGCTGCCCTCACATAGTAAAAGGTCTCTAGGATTAGATTTGTTGTCCTCACATAGTAAAAGTTCTCCAGGATTAGATTTGCTGCCCTCACAGAGCATGAACAAACTTGGCATCACCACTTTATGCCTCCTTGTAGGTACATTGTGCTGATGCGTCGCTTGTCCTTTTGCTGTTGTTAATGTAAGGGCACATGTAAAATGAAGCAACCACACTGTTACCTTAAGGACATGTCTAACCAGTGTTATTGTTAATCTAATGCCTCCAGTGATATGATGCAATTAAACTGTGTTAACAAATGGTACTCCTGCTATTTTCCCCAGTATGATAAGTAAGTTGCTTCTTTACGCTGTTGAGTGACCTGGTCTCCCCACAGTCCCATGCCCTTAAACCAACTCTTTAGCTGCTATTGATTTACTGTATTTGGTAAACAAGCAATGCCACCATTAAAGTAATCCCATATTTGACGAATGTCATAGTTGATCGTAATGCTTCCGGTAACATGAAGGATTGCTGACGTTTTAAAATTTCTACTGTCCTTGCGTGATTGCCATGAACATAATTAAGATGCTTCTTTTCATTTCGTGTATGTTTCGTATATTCTTATTGACCAGCAACTATTTACTTTCTATCTTTTTGCGCAGATAGGGACATCCATTTCACCTTGTTGCTATTGTGACCTTTTGGTGAATTGCACAAAACACTTTTTTTGGAATGAGTGTCTTGTGCAATTCAACTAAAATGTCACGTGGGCAACATCTCTCAATTTTGGTGGAACTACACAAAATGGTGACTGGAGTTCCAAAAATCTCCGTCAAATTCTGTTGGTAATCTCGTGCAACATTTTATTAGCCTTTGCAAGATGAGTCGTCACTGTCACCACAATGGCACTTTATTTTAGTGGAACTACACAAAAGGATAAGCAAATTATAGTTGCACCTTACATGAGCAGGACAACCAACCTTAATGTTGCTCAATTTTAGTGCAACTACTAAAGAAGAACCTGCCAGCTCACGAGAGCAAGTACTTCTTGCTAGCTGAATGATGCAATCTTTGCTTCATTTTAGGTGAACTGCAGAAAAAGGTGCATGAATTAAATCATGGAGCTGCCGGTTGACCTCATCCGAGTGGAGTTGCAGGTTCACCAGATCAAGTCGTGGCGGCATAGGGCCCCTCACACCGGTCGGTACTGTCCTTTATCAACGTGATTGTGCTTTGTCATGATGTGCCAACGTTGTATTTTTAAATAAAGCTATTCTATCGTAATCTTTTAGCGTTTTGGAAATAAAGTTTGCTTCAACTAGTGCCACTATTATAGTAATTTCAAGGGATGCGTCAAAGATTGACGCATCAAGAACATAGATAGAATTGGTGGCCAAAAGATAAGGTCAATGTTTGTACAACCATCTCTACGGCTGCTAGAGTCCTAAATCCATGCTCTTTCTTATCTGTGCAAACATGAATACTCTACTACGGTTGTTGTGATGGTCAAGAGCATTTGCCAAGTTCTTGGGTTGTATGACACGGCTAGCCAAGATGGATTTAATTCCGATATTCACTTTATCAAAAGGCTCTAATGGGTTGGTTCTGAATCTTGCAAGCTGGAAATCAATGAGATGTGTAGGCATCTTTATTGTACTTATTATTTGAATCTTATTTGTTGGTTCCGAATCCTGAAAATTGGGAATCAATGAGATGTGTAGGCATCTTTGTTGTACTTATTATTTGAATCTTATTTGTTGGTTCTGAATCTTGCAAGCTGGGAAACACGGCATGATGATGCAGAGGACAGCAACCATAACAAACTGTTCAAACTTGGTAATATTGTGTGTGTGAAAGTGTGGCAAATGTGCTGATCATGTGCGTCCTAAGAATAATAATTCTAATTATTGTGCATGTTGATCCCGTGGCACTGGTAGAACGAGCCTATGCATTGCTTGTTTTAAGAATATATTTTAATTAAAGCTAATTAAATTTAAGTAAAGTGACCACTAACACTTGTTATTACAGTACCAATACAGACCCGCTCGTGAACCGACGTGTGTGGCCGGAATAGGTTTCTTAATGGAGGCGTTTGAATGCACCGAGGGTGCATATTCTGTCGGGCGTGCAGCGGGCGAGGGAGGGGTAGTAACTATTGTTGCCTATACACACTTAGCTTACTGTTGAATTTAGTTCCCCAAGAGCTGGAAAACGAACAGTTGTTGCCACCTACTCACTCGTTCACTTGAAGAGACTCCAATGGCGATCTGAGGGGTGAGCCTGTTGGATATGGACTTCAGCAAGGAGTTCACCTTTGAGTTCTTCATTCAGTCCCATGGCGGCGCCAAGTTGAATGTGACATACACCAATGATCCGGACTCGGTGAAGCTCTGCCTCGCCGAGTTCAAGCAGTACCTACAGGACGAGAAAGCACAAGGTCACAGGACTAGACCTTGTGCCCATCCATTCATCTCCTAGCAGGGACCAGCGGATGCAGTCGCCCAGGTATGCATGCAGGGCGAGGTTCTCGTCTACCACTGTTGTAGGGCCATCAGAGGTTCTGGAGCATTGCCCGTTTTATCGGCATCGCTGACTCCACCTTCGCTACAGTGGATAGAAGGAAGAATGCGACGATTCGGCCATCTAGTGCAACAAGCTTGTTGACATCCAGAAGCAATACAAGATCATCAGCAACGGTCAGGAGAAGGACTCCATGGTTAACCTCGCCGAGACCATCATCAACCCCTGCTACGCCAACATGAAAGAAGACAACGATACCAAGGACCTGAACACGTGGGAGGTACCTCTGAATCTAGCCTACATAACCTACACGACCAAGGACGCATACGCATGCTACGACATGTACAGGCGGATCTTGGACATGAGGACGTGTCTGCTTCCCGTAACCAACGAGTACACGGACAGCCGCATCATCATGATCAAGCATGCCAGGAAGGTCTAGATCCTGTACTTTATCTGTTTAAGCACCTTTATCATCTGAATGTTTCATGCATTAGCCTATGTGTCGTAATTATCTGTTTTGTCTGAAATATTTCTTCTAAGAACCCATTAACCTGTTTGCTTTTTTTAGTGGCTATTTGCTCATGTATGTAACTAGTTCACTCGTTCGTTTAAAAAAACTAGTTCACTCGGCTGTCGTGCTTTGAATCTCCCTCCTCCCAACATATTCCCCTTCTCAGATGGACCTACTAGGTATCGTACAAATACATATGGGACCAACCACCTATCCATTTGTATTTCTTTATTTTGTTCAATCTTTCGTCCTCTTTCTATACAGCGGCTGGCCATCATAGCCTATGGTGTTGGCCAGGACATCCCTCTACTCCCACACATTGTCCGGCGGCGGCAGCTCTATCGGCCCACCCTGCACCTGAACAAGTCAACCCTCATACTCCCCTCCGCCTACGTCTTCCCCCGCTCTGGTTCGTTCGGTCCGCGGTCTCGACGCCATCCTCCGCCTTGGTGCTCTCGCCATGGCGCCGCCGTCTCTCGTTCCCAATATGGTCAGCAAAACAAGAGGAATCGGGAGACAACTGTTCGTCCAGAGGCTGACAGTCACGGGCCCACCAGGTCCATGGCCTAGGTTTTGTTGTTTAACATGGGCAGTCCATGACATGTTTCAACATTTTTTGGATCAAGCGGCCTCTGGGCCTCCCAACCTAGCTTGTCTATAACATCAGCAGCCCAAGTTATGTTTGTTTTTTCAAGACGACGCACAACTCAGTTCTATTTTCCTATAAGAATGCAAGACTGAACCTATGTTTTCCCTTCTATAATAACACCCCCTAAGAGTCTTATTTTTGATAACACTATTCATTATTCTG